>NC_084999.1:16074471-16271971 GCF_963854185.1 Sardina pilchardus | reverse complement strand
CAGGACAGGCCAGGCCAGGTGTGTGTGTGTGTGTGTGTGTGTGTGTGTGTGTGTGTGTGTATGTGTGTGTGTGTGTGTGTGTGTGTGTGTGTGTGTGTGTGTGTGTGTGTGTGTGTGTGTGTGTGTGTGTGTGTGTGTGTGAGTGTTAGTCAAGAGTACAGCAGATGCTGGCCAGAGGGGAGCTATTCAAAAACACTGTAAGACATGGGTGAGTTTCCTTAGTGATGCTTTGTCATGCAGTGATGTCAGAGACTAAAGAGGGTGCATGGCCAATACTTTTAGAACATGTGTGCACAATGCTCTGGAGGGGTGTCTTATTTTTGTTTGAGAAGGAGACCAGCATAGATGAGAAGGTCAGTATACTTTCAATAAAGAGGTAAAAATGTTGAGAATCTTCCTGCTCACTCCAGGAAATACTGGCAATACCAGGAAATACTGCCGCTCTGACATTTTTTAAGAATCACCTCTGTGTTGGTGTCAAAACGCAGTTTGTCATCAATGACGATGCCCAGGTATTTGTACTCCTACAACCTCAACTGCTTCCCCATACATTGTAGTTGCAGTCCTGCATCCTCCATGCTTGTTGAGGTCAATGAACATCTCCTTGGTCTTGTAACATTTAGCTCCAAAAAGTAGCTCTTCGCGCTCCATTGCACAAACTCACTCAGGACAGGCCAGTGATCTTTGACAGAACCAGATTATTTTAAGTGTTTACATATAGGCACTATGGCTATATGCAGCTTAGCCACATAACACAGATTCCCTGACAGGTGTAATAGAAAGAAAACAAATCTGAGTGGATATTTAAAATCAAATGGCGGCTGAGAAGAGTGATGTTTTTTGCCTCACAATTAAAGCAAGACACGTTTGTTTAAGGATTTTAACTGAACGCTGTGAGGCTGATGGCCTCTTTTACGGACACCCATGCTACAAAACATGTAGTCCCAAATTTGATCATGTTGGTATTGATCTGCTGTAGTAAACTGGCCTGTGATTCCTACAGTGTAACACTCCTAAAACGAATGTGCAGGCCCTATCTGGACACAGATGTTAACGCAAGCAGTGTTGTTTCCAGTGCAAGTTGTGATATTTTTACACATGGTGTAACTTTTTGGGGGGAAACAACAAACTATAGTGTCCCAATCCAGACACAGAGATGTGTTGAAAACAACACAAGTTGTTTGATATTCGTTTGTGTTGATATTCGTTTTAAGAGTGAAAAATATAGGCCTATAATGTTGTAAAGATATTTAAATAGATCAAGAAGGCCACCACTGGTCACCTCAATGGTTAGACTGGTTTGTTTAGATCTGGTGAAATTACTGCCTTGGCGCTACAGTATGTGGCTTCGGTACGTATAGGCATTATGTGGAATGTCAGAAGGCTACACCGGAAAACAGGCCTAATCATTTTTTTTCCTCTATAGGTACAATCTGGATGCAAGAAATACTTCCTTTGATCCTTAATGGAGGAGATTTAACCCCTGTCCATACAATACCTAACTGGGACAGAGTTCCTTGGCTAGAGGAAACACGTGCTGCCTTAGTTCTGGACAACAAACCCTCACCAAGGGCCATGGTGTCCCATATGCCATATCACCTCATGCCTCCAACTTTCTTCTCCTCCAAGGCAAAGGTTATGTTCTTAGTTATTTTTCAATTGGTACATGAATCGGAGAGATGGGAATAACTTCATGGTTTAATGTTGTGCATTTGCTCCTTTCCACACTGTCATATGCCCACAGGTCATATATGTGGCACGCAATCCTAAAGATGTGTTAGTGTCGTCATTCTATTTCCATCAAATGGCCCATTTTTTGGATGATCCTGGAACGTTTGAAGAGTTTCTTGACAAGTTTCTTGCAGGGCAAGGTAAGAAAATACAAATGTTTAAAAAAAAATAGGATAGTTGGATTCACAGAGGACAGAGGTATACAGGCTTAACCATATCACAGTTGTTTGTTTTGTGTCCTAAGTACTGTTTGGAAAGTGGACAGACCATGTTAAAAGCTGGAGGAATACTAATCTTGGAGACAGGATTTTATATGTCACCTATGAGGAGATGGTCAAGGCAAGTCATTTACACTTTGACACTAATAGCAGTAAGAACCTAAAGGAGATCTCTGTTTCTAAGGAGTACTGTCGGTACAAAAAAAAGAGTATACCTACAGTAGCTTGAGTTGCTGCAGCCAACAGCTAGAGCAGCCAGGCAGCTACAGAGTTAATAGGGGCATAGTGAGGAACTGTAGCTGCCTGGCTCTAGCAACTTAAGCTAGCTTTTCTCCCATACTGACAGTACTCCGTGACTTTGAGAAACAGAGATCTATTTGAAAAAAAAATGTCGGAGTTTTCCTTTAACCGTCAGTTAGATGTACTTTATACATGTCAGTTTACATGTTTTGCCAAAATGGGTTTTCCTTTGCAGGACCTCAGAGGAGCCCTCAGACGCTTTTCAAAATTCCTTGGACGGGAGTTGACAGAGCAGAGTCTGGAGCAGGTGGTGAGCCATTGCACCTTCGACTCGATGAAGACCAATGACATGTCCAACTTCTCCCTGATCCCTCAAGACATAATGGACAAGAAAAAGTCGCCTTTCCTGCGTAAAGGTAATACTAACGACAATAGTCAGTAGAGTTGGGGGAAGTTGAGGCAGACGATTCACTTCTCCATGCATGTTGTTGACCAGTTAAAATAATGCAATTAGAAACAGTGGAGGAAATAGATATTGAATGTTTTCCCCAGACTTTGTATTAATTCAGGAAATCCATACATATAAAGAAATCCAAACATTAAAGACCATATATAAAGTTCTACAAAGTGGAATGACACAGGAAAAAAAGTATTGAACATGCCAACTTAAATGTTCTTGTTATTCATTTAGCAGACGCTTTTGTCCAAAGCGACTTACAAAACACTTATGAGTCTTATAATAGTTGGATAGTTTATATAAGTCGCTATCGCAATATAGTAATAGGCCTACCAACAATGAAACAATGAAAATAAACAACTATCACAAATACAGACCAAAAACATCTAATAGATATCTATAATTATCTGCTATGTAAAAACTATGTTGTCATGTATCAAAATATATCAAGACAGAGCATAACTGTCAGATGTATTTGAAAGAGGTGCTACATATCTTACAGTGGGACTGAGTGTCTATGCAGATACACATCCTGCAGTAGATTCGCCTTTAATTAGATCTTTAACCTGTGTGACCTTTGATCTAAACACCATAGGGCTGTTAGGCCTGTTAACCACAGATCTTTTCACACATCCTGCCAGTTACTCTTGGGTGCTTGGCTGAGTACTACGTCCTGCCACAGGTCACCACGTGTGCTGATATCTGATTGGGTGGCAGGTGTCCTGGCATTTGCATATTTTATTTGCATGTCAGAGTGAATATGTCTTTGTTTTTCACTATGTATTTGTCTGTTTTACTCTATGATGATTTTTATGAAGAATGTTTATTCTTGCATACTCTCTGCCAGTGCTTCTACAGGTGAACAGTGACACCTTGATTCCTCTCTCTCGTGCGAATTTGTCCGCTTTTTTTCCTGCAAACTTAGGGATACTGACAAAACGGAGCAACATTTGAAACAGACTTATCTAATTTTGTACCAAAAGGGAGCATTAATTAGGCTTTAGCCGACTTGTTGAAGTGGTTGTGTCTAATTATTACAACACTGTGGTTGTAATTGTTTAATTACCCTCACCTTATAAACGGGTCGCCCCCTTCCTCTCTGTGTCTCTTGCTTAATACTTTGTGGAAATTCCTGTGTTTGTAACGATAGCATCAAGATACGTCCTGTATGGAGAAACTAATCGGCCACAGTATTAAGGTGTGATTTTGGCCCATTCTTCTAATCTTTAAATCTTGAAGATTCCAGGGGCTCTCTTCTGAACCTTGATCCTTAGGTCCTTCCACAAATGCTCCATTGGATTTAAGTCAGGTGATTGACTGGGCCTTGATCTTCATTCTCTGAAACCAATTGAACGGTTCCTTTGCTTTGGATCGTTGTCCTGCCAAAATGCCCACCTACATCTCATCCTCATCAACCTGGTCCTCTTTAAGAAACTCATGTAAAAATGTTTGCCAACACTGTTAGCTGCATGATTATCTCAGTGTTCCTGCAAAGGCTCATGGGAACACAATGAAATGATTTCTCCCATTGTAAATATTTCAGAGTTATTTATGACTGTGTGTTTTCTGATTTTTAAGGGATTGTGGGAGATTGGAAAAACCACTTAAGTCCAGACCAGGAGGTAAAGTTCAACGCTGTCATTAAACAAGAGATGGAAGGTAGCAACATCAAATTCCCCTGGGATGAAGACTGAAACGTCACACTACACAGTGATATAGGCTCACTCAGTCACACGTTTCAGAGATTTCCTCATGTCATTCAGATAGGCCTAGACATAGTGTGCAAAAGAAGTCTAACAAGAAAAGCATCAAAGCTGATATTCTAAATGATTGCAGTTAAACATCAATATGCATACCAGTGATAATAAGGTGCTCATAAACTACGTATATTTGTGTAGGCTACTGGTTTCAAAGTTATGACCAAGTTAACTCCTGTACACTAATCTCACAGTAAAGTCTTTATTTTGTTTATTTGTTTGTGTTTTGTTATTCCAGACATGTTGCTACAAATGACATGACAGTGACACTGAACCAATGGAAGATAGAAAATCTAGTTTAACCCGCATGCTATCCTTGGGATCAATGAGCAATGTTTAACATCATAAAATAATATTGTTCACTTTTTTGTTTTGCTTCATGACTTTTCCTCATTTGAAGGGTACAACAGAGTAATCATGAAATTTGCACAAATGTTTCCATTTTTATGAAACATGAGTTCAATTAATATTTGACACATTATGGATATTATTATTGTAATAGTATGAGAACATGTAGTTATTATCATTATTATGTATACAAGTACATATTACATAAGGGCTAATAGTCACTCACCTATCCTTTGTAAAGACAATGACACAGAGTACACACAAGGGGGTGCTAATATACTGAAATAGGCCTTTTGGAAGGAAGGTACTTTTGAAGTTTTGTAACCAGTAGTACAACCAACTTTGTATCACCCATTGTAAAAGATGTCATATGCCATATATCATTATGTAATTAAGTAGTAAGGCAATATTGACAGCTGTTAACATAAAATGAATTACATGTACACAGTATATTGACAAACAACATACCAGAATAAAGTGTTGGATGACGTGCAAGAGAAGCAAAGTCTAGCATATGTCTCATTACAGAGTATATGACATCATGTTATTTATTTTAATGTGTAGCCACAAGCTTGTCAGAACACATTACCCACTGTCGCCTACAACTGGCACATGATCAGTAGCCGACTATACTGGAAGCTGGTACAATTCCACAGACCTTGCACTGACACAGGACTCAATGTAACTTAATAGTATCTAACTGACTTTTTTTGTTATGTGTAAAATGAGATCCTTATTTTTACAATTTATTTATTCATTTATGTCAGTGTAAGTTTATCGTGAATGATTTTTTACAATTTGATTTCTAAGGGCAATTTTTTCTTGATGTATTACCTTTTTACCTTTTTGTATTTTTCAGGAATGCTGACTTTAACAATGCACAAGAGTTAGGGGTGTTACTAACATAACAAATTTTGGCGAGCAATAACATAAGGGGCATCTGCAGGCTTGAAGTTTCTTGAAGAAACTTGCTCGTAGATTATTATTCAGTTCTGAGTTTTAAATGTTACTTTTATTAACAGGATAATACTTAAACAAGGTTGTAGTTTCATTTTTAAGAAGGGAGGGGAGTTGTGGCAAATGAACAACTACAACATCCAATTTTTGGAGGAGATATGGGAAAAATATAAAAGAAATCATTGAAGGGCAAACTTTTGCAGTACCTATTTTTGCAATAGGTTAAGTAGAACAGAATGTATTCTGTTACGCAGCAGCACCAGATGAATTCTGTAGGATGAGGATTGTTCTGTTTTGGATAAAACAATGTCTAGGCTTAATAGCAGATCAATTCTAACATTTATTGCCATTTCTTTGTTCATGTGTGCAAAGACATGAACTACTCTAATGCAACTGGTATCTAACTGAAAAACAACAAGGTAAAAGGAGAGTGAGTAATCTGGATACAATTTAACTTGATATGTGAGTACTAAAGCAGAAAACCACTAAAAACAAAATCATAACAAAGACGTTACATTATGAGATGAAGAGCAGAATAAATTCTACACCATTGAGCCGGCAGGTGATCAAGAATGCTTGTGTGGTGGTAGCCTACTTCTGGTTGAAGAAAGCCTGATGTTGAGTCCACCGAGCCAACACATTAGTCTACAACATTATAAAATCCTTCACTTGCCTAGCCTAACATGCGTGATTGTGGAAACAGTGCAAGGCCATGCACATCCCACAGCCAACTTTGGATGGGTGCAGGATCGAGCGTGCCAGAGCACACCATTCCATGTGTTTTTCACACAATTAAATCACTGAATGGGCTCGCTGGTGTGCGCATCATCTTTTGATAGCAGTAAACAAATAAAAGTCATCCTGTGAATTTTCCTAAGAGGGCTCTTTATTTGGATTCATTTTAGGAACAGGACTCAGTAAGGGTGTCTCTTATTAACCTCTTTGGCCATTTGCACAACGGCACAAGGTCCACAGCAGCAGCCCACCATCCAGTCCAGACATAAACTCCCCTGTAACGTCAAAGGGACAATGTTATCAAAAACTATTTCCATACAACCGAGTTTAAAATAGGCTAATGTTTCAGTCATAGCAGTAATGCCAAAAAAGGGGCATGGTTTCAGCTAAAATCTACCTTAATGTTGTATCTCTCTCTTATATCACTTCTTAAAGCCATGAGGGAAAAGGGCACTGCCCCAAGGCCAAACCCTTCGCCATACTGCTCTGTCACCCCAGTGCTCATCAGAAGAGGACACGTTAAGGCATAGCAGCCTGGGAGAATGGAAGAAAGATGTTGACTAACAAAGTCTGACAGTCGCGATTCCAGCACTTATCATTTTGACATGCATGGTGAAGGCCATCTCACACATAGATTTATCCTCGCAGAAGCCGGACAGCCTTGAACTCCATTCGATCTTCTCTGCCTCTGGGCGTCTGGGCTGGTTTGTTGTAACAGCAGAATGGCCAAGTGGGTGGCTCATTGTGATCCTCTGGGATTTTAGTTAACACAATAGATGTGGTTAACATCACAAGTAGGTTAACTTAGGTTTGGTCAAGCAAGGATTGTTTTGGTCAGAAGACAATTTGCATGTAATAAAATGTCAAATTAGTTCAAGGTGACATTGGGGGAAGGGATTGGGTGTCATTCAGCACAGGGGCCTACAGCGGGGTTAATGACCGCAAAGCGATGAGAGCACATAGCCTAATAAAGGCTGATATTCCAAACGAGCTGTCTAAAACTGTTAAATGTGTTTATGAATCTGGCAGTTTAACACTCCATCCACTGGTCAGCTTTTCTCACTGACCTTTTGTCCAGCTTTTGAGCGTAGGCTACACACACAAATGCGAATTCTCTCTCTCTCTCTCTCTCTCTCTCTCTCTCTCTCTCTCTCTCTCTCTCATACAAACAATACATACATACATACATACAAACAATCAGTCAGTCAGAGTCCAGCCAGAGACATCCAGGTGAAGAGCCTGAGATATGCCCAGTTATGACCCAATGAGAAAGAGTTATGGCCTTATTTTTACTGCACAAGAGGCGTGATCAATGGCCTAATGACTACTGAAGATGATAGTTTACACGTTTACATTAACTTTGGAATTTCAGAGGAATTTTGATTTCGCGACGAGACGTGTTGATGTCCGTGAATGGGCGGAGACACCAGCCCAGCACAAAACTCCAAGCACAGTAGCAGCTAGCAGGTTTTTCACAAAAGGGTGAAAATAGGGCGGAAATAGCTAGCAGGCTAGCCTTAACATTAACTCTTAATACAAAACTCTGGCAATAGGCTACGTTTTCGGTAAGAGCCAAACCAGATTATGTCCAAATGTACACACTTCTTGCTACTGAAAAATCTAAGGTTCATCAATCAAACATTATTTTGAAGAAAACAACATCTTCGGTTTCCAATGCTTTCCTAAGAAATGCCACCAATGTTTCCAAAACTGCTAATGAACGTTAGCCTAACCAGACTTGAGTTGCTATCCAGACAGCACATCCGACATTGACGGTAATTATCTGCATAATGTACATCGTTTTTGATTGTACATGTTGTAAACACAATACTAAAATAGTTATCATGTCTTACCTTTATAATAACAAATGAAGTCCAAAGTCAAACAAAAACAAAATCCAAACGCCTCTGCTGCGGTTCTAGTTCTACTTCAAATAACTCAGTTGGTTCTATTTTTGTTGTTGTTGTTGTTGTTGTTGTTGCTAAGGTGATAAGAAAGAAGGCGAACAACATTCTTTCCAGCTCTGTTTGTGTTCTGTTTGTGTTTAACGACTTGGTTAGCTTCTTTTACGTGTGCTTCACAACATTAGAAATGCACAAGAATGGTGAAGCCACTGTACGTTTTTATTGCACATTAGCCTACAGTGAAATAGTTCCGTCAAAATAGCACCTCATGGATTTCGTGAGTTGTACTCTCGCATCATCTGGCAGAGGGCACATGGTCCAAAACCGTACACCACAGCAGCATCATCTAAAATACTACCCTGAAAAAGAAAAAAAAAAGATAAATTGTAACTCCGAGTCTATCTTTGTGTATGCAGAATCGTCGTCATAGCGTGTGTAGACTTACTTCAATGTTATATCGTTGCCTCATACTTGAACGTAACATTGTCAACCCCCCTGGTAGCAGGGGCTGACAGAAACATTCACCATATTTCTTTGATAGTCGACAGGCTAGTATTGGAGAGCAAAAGAGACCACAGCAACCTAGCAAAAGTAAGGGACAGAGGGCTACCGCCGTTCATTCCGACATACCAGCACTCCGACATTGATGTCCAATTGTCGTAGTGGAGGCATGTCTCTTTATGGGAGAAAGTCCCACCACTCCGACATTTTTTTTTTTCATGGTCGCAGTGGCGGTATTTAACTATTTTTTCAAACAACGTGCCATTCCGACATGAGGTCATTAATAGGCTATAATGTCATAACTATATGACATTGTGTAAAATAATAAAGATTCACATTTAAAATGTCATTGTGAAGACTTCTTGATATGGTTATGTGTCTGTTGCGTGCACGACTTGGGGAAGTTCTATAGACATGGCGTTTTCTTCTCCGTCTCATTATTCGCGGACTAAGTGGAGCTAGATTAAGTTATTATTTTGCTGTCACTTCGTCTGTTTTATGGCCTAGAAGGTTGTATATGGTATCTGTGGGTAGCTCTAGCTCTCCTCTTTTATCTGACATGCAAGCTGTATCTTTTTAACCACGGTTTCACGAGTAAATCAAACGAAATAGCGGTATAGCCGAAGCTATATGATTCTTATTTGTTTGTCACTTCGTCTGTTTCTATAACACAAAAGGATCGATGTGTTTGGTATCAATGGAAAGCTCTGTTTCTCCTCTTTCATTTGACATGCGTGTTATGTCTGTGCGATGCCTGGTCCCGGAGTAATTCAAGCGAGAGCAGTGGCTGCGTGGGTGAACGCAGAGCAATATAGACTGTAAATATGATACTTTCATTTTATTTTTATTTGCATAGGCTACTTGATCGTACAGACACGTGTCTAGTCTCGTTGGAAAGCCCCGGTTCTGAGCTCTTTCATGCAATAGGTCTCATCTCGCTGTGACTAATAATCGCGGAGCAATGTAACAGAGAATAATGGGTGTGTTTTTTGACGCACTTTGCGTCCGTCGGGCTCATAGGGTCCGTTAAATTGACGTGGAAAAAAAATAGGATTTGTAAACTGTCGGAATGGGGGTACTAAAATGTGTCGGATTGGCAGCATGTCGGAATAACACCATGTCTGAATAGCGGCATGTCGGACGAAAGGGATGTCGGACTGGCAGGATGTCGGACTGCCGACATGTAACCGGGACAGAGAGGATGATTAGTGTTATAGCGACATGGTTGGATATGCTCAACCTCTTTCTTTGAATCTAATTATTAAGCTAATCATTATTCAATTACTCAAGTAACATCAGCATTATAGCCTACTGACAGATTTGTTTGTCTGCACAGCAATTCATCATCGTTGATGACCATCTTGACTTCTGACTAACGCAAACGTTAGCAGTTTGAGCTTGCTGTGACTTTGGTTGTCCTGAAACGGGCAAGGTTGGTGCTTGAAGGAAGAAACACAGGAGTTGATCAACTTTTAGCAATATAAAGATATAGTATAATGTCAATGCTAGCGTTATACACAGTAAGCGCTTGGAGGCTAAGTGCTAATGTAACCAGGGAAATAGCCTTACACATCAAACGAATTTGTAGGGTTTTGTTTAAAATGTCAACTTTACCTCCTTTTCTCGGGTTCTGCATCTTTAATGCTGCAGCTACTGTAGCAAACAACTATGTAGTATACCAAAGTAGCACTAGTGTTACTAGTAAGAGTGCTAACTAGTATCTAGTGCTACTTTGGAGCTACTGTGGGTGTGTGTGTGTTTAAAAAACAAAACAAACAAAAAACAAAGGGGAATTCTAGAATGTTTCGACAAACAAGACCAAAGATTCTAGAACAGAGCTCTGTTCTAGAATCTTTGAACAAGACCGTCGATGCAACTTGCCTTGCTCAAAGTAGACAAGACTGGCAGTGTATAAGGAGTGATACGGCCTACGTTTGTGTTTATTTTTTGTTTTTACAGTGCATGGAAATGCACTGTATTGATATTCCTTCGTTTTTTCTTTTTATTATTATTACAGTGCATGAAAATGCACTGTACTGTTCTTCCTAGGCTTCTTATTAGAGTGCATGAAAATGCACTCTACTGTTATCCGATTTTTTTTTATTACAGTGCATGAAAATGCACTGTACTGTTCTTCCTCGGTCTTCTGCTTCTTCTTATTATTACAGTGCATGAAAATGCACTGTACTGTTCTTCCTAGACTTCTTATTACAGTGCATGAAAATGCACTGTACTGTTCTTCCTAGACTTCTTATTATTATTCTGCTTACCACTTTTTCTGCCCGCAATTCCTCTTCAACCGTTTAACTTAGAAACTTCATTCAAACTCTGTAACGTAGGTCTTCTAATGGATCGGGTTGCTATAATTTTTAAACTTTGTAACTTTTATACTTTTTAAACTATAAATTAAAAACTATTAAAAATTACCCCATAGACTTAACATTGGCCTCTATGACATCACAATCGGGTCGTTGAGCAATTAGAATCTTATGCCAGGTGGCCAGCCCCACCTGCAGCAGCCCTCTCTCTCTCAGGCTATTAAGCAGACAATCTCTCTGTGAAGACTACATATCCTGTTAACTGTTTCCTCTGTCCACAACTGTTTCAAAATAAAAGTCCTCGCTGCAATAATACACTATTAAATCATTTAACCATTGAAACTACTCATCTATTGAACTGTTCAACGATTCCAACTGTCAGTTATCATCAACTATGCTTCCATTCAACTACATGAAACCTCCATGTACCTAGCAACCAACATAGCAACCATTAAAATTAAGCGTTTTTGACAGTTTCCATAGCAACCAACATGATTATACTTTCGTAACTTCTTTATTCCTGATAGTGGGCACCATGGATACCCTAGCAACTACTGTTTCAAAATAAAAGTCCTCACTAGCAAGTTAGCATTGTTAGCATGGTTAGCATTGTTAGCATAGTTAGCATTTTTAGCATAACTGCTAAAAATGATTAGCTAAGTTAGCTAATCAACCTGGTTAGCATTGTTAGCATAGTTAACATTGTTAGCATAGTTAGCATGTTTAGCACAACTGCTAAAATGATTAGCTAAGTTAGCTAATCAACCTGGTTAGCATTGTTAACATAGTTAGCAATGTTAGCATAGTTAGCATTTTTAGCATTACTGCTAGAAATTATCAGCTAAGTTAACTTATCAACCTGGTTAGCATTGTTAGCATAGTTAACATTTTAGAATACCTGTTAGAAATTATTAGTTAAGTTAGAACAGGAATGTTTAAGCTTTAAAATGTCTACCTTAACACTATCAACTCTCTTTAAACTATGCAACCACCATGTTTACCCTAGCTACACCTTAGTAGCCATATCTACATTTTTTGCATTTTCATGCACTGGTAATTCCTTGGAATTGCATTTCTAGTTAAACTTCTTCTTCTAACGCTCGCAATTCAGCTTCAACCGTTTAACGTAGAAACTTAATTCAAACTTTGTTGCGTAGGTCTTGCTTATGCCATATGTGCTTTATATTTTTCAACTTTGTAACTTTTATACTTTTTAAACTATTAGTTAAAAACTATTACCATTTCCCCCATAGACTTAACATTGCTCATTATGACATCACGGCAGCAATTAGAATGTTACGCCAGGTGGCCAGTCCAGGTGCAGCAGCTCTCTCTCTCTCTCTCAGGCTTAAATTGATTACACCTGTATCAACTGTCAGTTTCTCTGGCTTTAAGCATACAATCTCTCTGAAGACTACACATATCCTGTTAAACTGTTTCCTCTGTCCACAACTGTTTCAAAATAAAAGTCCTCACTGCAATAATACACTATTAAATCATTTAACCATTGAAACTACTCAACTATTGAACTATTCAACCATTCCAACTGTCAGTTATCATCAACTATGCCTCCAGTCAACTACATGAAACCTCCATGTACCTAGCAACCAACATAGCAACCATTAAAAATAAGCGTTTATGACCGTTTCCATAGCAACCAACATGATTATACTGCAGTAACTTCTTGTTTCCTGATAGTGGCCACAATGGATACCCTTGCAACAAATGTTTAAAAATAAAAGTCCTCACTAGCAAGTTAGCTAGTCAGCATGGTTAGCATAGTTAGCATAGTTAGCATTTTTTGCATAACTGCTAGAAATGATTGGCTAAGTTAGCTAATCAACCTGGTTAGCATTTTTAGCATATTTAGCATTGTTATCATAGTTAGCATTTTAACATAACTGCAAAAAATCATCAACTAAGTAAGCTAATCAACCTGGTTAGCATTGTTAGCAAATCTAACATTGTTAGCATTGTTAGCATTTTTGGCATTACTGCTAGAAATCATCGGTTAAGTTAGCTAATCAACCTGGTTAGCATTGTTAGTAAAGTTAGCATTGCTAGCATAATTAGCATTTTTAGCACAACTGCTAGAAATCATTAGCTAAGTTAGCTAATCAACATTTTAACATGAATAGAAATCATTAGTTAAGTTAGAACTGGAATGTTTCAGCTTTAAACTGTCTACCTTCATACTATCAACTCTCTGTAAACTACGCAACCACCATGTTTACCCTAGCTACACATTAGTAACCATATCTACATTATCTATCTTTTTTTGCATTTTCATGCACTGGTAATTCCTTGGAATTGCATTTCTAGTTATTCTTCTAACGCACGCAATTCAGATTGAACCGTTTAACGTAGAAACTTCATTCAAACTTTGTTGCGTAGGTCTCGCTTATGCCATGTGTGCTTTGTATTTTTCAACTTTGTAACTTTTATACTTTTTAAACTATGAATTAAAAAACGATTTCCCCATAGATTTAACATTGAGCTTTTTCCCCATAGACTTAACATTGCTCATTATGACATCACGGCAGCAATTAGAATCTTACGCCAGGTGGCCGGCCACCTGGGCACCAACTGTCAGTTTCTCTGGCTTTAAGCATACAGTCTCTCAGAAGACTACATATCCTGTTAACTGTTTCCTCTGTCCACAACTGTTTCAAAATAAAAGTCCTCACTGCAATAATACACTATTAAATCATTTAACCATTGAAACTACTCAACTATTGAACTGTTCAACCATTTCAACTGTCAGTTATCATCCACTATGCATCCAGTCAACTACATGAAACCTCCATGTACCTAGCAACCAACATAGCAACCATTAAAATGAAGTGTTTATGACCGTTTCCATAGCAACCAACATGATTATACTGCAGTAACTTCTTGTTTCCTGATAGTGGCCACCATGGATACCCTAACAACAAATGTTTCAAAATAAAAGTCCTCACTAGCAAGTTAGCTAGTTAGCATGGTTAGCATAGTTAGCATTGTTAGCATAGTTAGCATTTTTAGCATAACTGCAAAAAATCATCAACTAAGTTAGCTAATCAACTTGGTTAGCATTGTTAGCATATTTAGCATAGTTAGCATCTTTAACATTACTGCTAGAAATCATCGGTTAAGTTAGCTAATCAACCTGGTTAGCATTGTTAGTAAAGTTAGCATTGCTAGCATAATTAGCATTTTTAGCACAACTGCTAGAAATCATTAGCTAAGTTAGCTAATCAACATTTTAACATGAATAGAAATCATTAGTTAAGTTAGAACTGGAATGTTTCATCTTTAAACAGTCTACCTTCACACTATCAACTCTCTGTAAACTATGCAACCACCATGTTTACCCTAGCTACACCTTAGTAACCATATCTACATTATCTATCTATTTTTGCATTTTCATACACTGGTAATTCCTTGGAATTGCATTTCTAGTTCTTCTTCTAACGCACGCAAATCAGCCTCAACCGCTTAACGTAGAGACTCCATTCAAATTTTGTCGCGTAGGTCTTACTTACGCGATGTGGGCTTTGTATTTTTCAACTTTGTAACTTTTATACTTTTTAAACTATTAGTTAAAAACTATTACAATTTCCCCCATAGACTTAACATTGCTCATTATGACATCACGGCAGCAATTAGAATCTTACGCCAGGTGGCCGGCCACCTGGGCACCAACTGTCAGTTTCTCTGGCTTTAAGCATACAGTCTCTCAGAAGACTACACATATCCTGTTAAACTGTTTCCTCTGTCCACAACTGTTTCAAAATAAAAGTCCTCAATGCAATAATACACTATTAAATCATTTAACCATTGAAACTACTCAACTATTGAACTGTTCAACCATTCCAACTGTCAGTTATCATCCACTATGCCTCCAGTCAACTACATGAAACCTCCATGTACCTAGCAACCAACATAGCAACCATTAAAATTAAGTGTTTATGACCGTTTCCATAGCAACCATCATGATTATACTGCAGTAACTTCTTGTTTCTTGATAGTGGCCACCATGGATACCCTAGCAACAAATGTTTCAAAATAAAAGTCCTCACTAGCAAGTTAGCTAGTTAGCATGGTTAGCATAGTTAGCATTGTTAGCATAGGTAGCATTTTTAGCATAACTGCAAAAAATCATCAACTAAGTTAGCTAATCAACCTGGTTAGCATTATTAGCAAATTTAGCATTGTTAGCATAGTTAGCATTTTTAGCATTACTGCTAGAAATCATCGGTTAAGTTAGCTAATCAACCTGGTTAGCATTGTTAATAAAGTTAGCATTGCTAGCATAATTAGCATTTTTAGCGTAACTGCTAGAAATCATTACCTAAGTTAGCTAATCAACATTTTAACATTTTAACATTTTAGCAACTTCATTCAAACTTCGTAACGTAGGTATTCTAATGGATCGAGTTGCTATGACTTTTCAACTTTGTAACTTTTATACTTTTTGAACTATTAAATAAAAACTATTTAAAATTTCCCCATAGACTTAACATTGGCCTCTATGACATCAAAATCAGGTCGTTGAGCAATTAGAATCTTATTCCAGGTGGCCAGCCCCACCTGCAGCAGCCCTCTCTCTATCAGGCTTTAAGCATACAATCTCTCTGTGAAGACTACATATCCTGTTAACTGTTTCCTCTGTCCACAACTGTTTCAAAATAAAAGTCCTCACTGCAATAATACACTATTAAATCATTTAACCACTGAAACTACTCAACTATTTAACTGTTCAACCATTCCAACTGTCAGTTATCATCAACTATGCCTCCAGTCAACTAAATGAAACCTCCATGTACCTAGCAACCAACATAGCAACCATTTAAATTAAGCGTTTTTGACAGTTTCCATAGCAACCAACATGATTATACTGCAGTAACTTCTTGTTTCCTGATAGTGGCCACCATGGATAACCTAGCAACAAATGTTTCAAAATAAAAGTCCTCACTGGCAAGTTAGCTAGTTACCATGGTTAGCATAGTTAGCATTATTAGCATAGTTAGCATTTTTAGCATAACTGCTAGAAATGATTAGCTAAGTTAGCTAATCAACCTGGTTAGCATTTTTAGCATAGTTAGCATTGTTAGCATAGTTAACATTTTTAGCATATCTGCAAAAAATCATCAACTAAGTCAGCTAATCAACCTGGTTAGCATTGTTAGCAATTTTAGCATTGTTAGCATAGTTGCTAGAAATCATCAGTTAAGTTAGCTAATCAAACTGGTTAGCATTGTTAATAAAGTTAGCATTGTTACCATAGTTAGGATTGCTAGCATAGTTAGCATTTTTAGCATAACTGCTAGAAATCATTAGCTAAGTTAACTAATCAACCTGGTTAGCACTGTGAGCATAGTTAGCATAGTTAACATTTTTACCATAACTGCAAGAAATCAGTAGCTAAGTTAACCAATCAACCTGGTTATCATTGTTACCATAGTTAACATTTTAACAGGAATAGAAATCATTAGTTAAGTTAGAACTGGAATGTTTCAGCTTTAAACTGTCTACCTTCACACTATCAACTCTCTGTAAACTATGCAACCACCATGTTTACCCTAGCTACACCTTAGTAACCATATCCACATTATCTATCTATTTTTGCATTTTCATGCACTGGTAATTCCTTGGAATTGCATTTCTAGTTCTTCTTCTAACGCACGCAATTCAGCTTCAACCGCTTAACGTAGAAACTCCATTCAAATTTTGTTGCGTAGGTCTTAGTTACGCGATGTGGGCTTTGTATTTTTCAACATTGTAACTTTTATACTTTTTAAACTATTAGTTAAAAACTATTACAATTTCCCCCATAGACTTAACATTGCTCATTATGACATCACGGCAGCAATTAGAATCTTACGCCAGGTGGCCGGCCACCTGGGCACCAACTGTCAGTTTCTCTGGCTTTAAGCATACAGTCTCTCAGAAGACTACATATCCTGTTAACTGTTTCCTCTGTCCACAACTGTTTCAAAGTAAAAGTCCTCACTGCAATTATACACTATTAAATCATTTAACCATTGAAACTACTCAACTATTGAACTGTTCAACCATTCCAACTGTCAGTTATCATCCACTATGCCTCCAGTCAACTACATGAAACCTCAATGTACCTAGCAACCAACATAGCAACCATTAAAATTAAGTGTTTATGACCGTTTCCATAGCAACCAACATGATTATACTGCAGTAACTTCTTGTTTCTTGATAGTGGCCACCATGGATACCCTAGCAACAAATGTTTCAAAATAAAAGTCCTCACTAGCAAGTTAGCTAGTTAGCATGGTTAGCATAGTTAGCATAGTTAGCATAGTTAGCATTTTTAGCATAACTGCAAAAAATCATCAACTAAGTTAGCTAATCAACCTGGTTAGCATTATTAGCTAATTTAGCATTGTTAGCATAGTTAGCATTTTTAGCATTACTGCTAGAAATCATCGGTTACGTTAGCTAATCAACCTGGTTAGCATTGTTAGAAAAGTTATCATTGCTAGCATAATTAGCATTTTTAGCGTAACTGCTAGAAATCATTACCTAAGTTAGCTAATCAACATTTTAACATGAATAGAAATCATTAGTTAAGTTAGAGCTGGAATGTTTCATCTTTAAACTGTCTACCTTCACACTATCAACTCTCTGTAAACTATGCAACCACCAAGTTTATCCTAGCTACACCTTAGCAACCATATCTACATTATCTATCTATTTTTGCATTTTCATGCACTGGTAATTCCTTGGAATTGCATTTCTAGTTTTTATTTTTCCTCTAACGTTTTTGTGCGTGCAATTCAGCTTCAACCGTTTAATGTAGAAACTTCATTCAAACTGCGGTGCGTAGGTCTTACTTAGGTGACTTCAGCTATGTATTTTTCAACTTTGTAACTTTTATACTTTTTGAACTATTAAATAAAAACTATTACAATTTCCCCATAGACTTAACATTACATTATGACATCATAATAGGGCAATTAGAATCTTATGCCAGGTGGCCAGTCCAGGTGCAGCAGCTCTCTCTCTCTCAGGCTTTAAGCATACAATCTCATTAAGACTACAGATCCTGTTTCATACTTCCTCTGTCCACAACTGTTTCAAAATAAAAGTCCTCACTGCAATAATACACTATTAAATCATTTAACCATTGAAAATACTCAACTATTTAACTGTTCAACCACTCCAACTGTCAGTTATCATCAACTATGCCTCCAGTCAACTACATGAAACCTCCAGGTACCTAGCAACCAACATAGCAACCATTAAAATTAAGCTTTTATGACAATTTCCATAGCAACCAACATGATTATACTACAGTAACTTCTTTATTTCTGATAGTGGCCATCATGGATACCCTAGCAACAAATGTTTCAAAATAAAAGTCCTCACTAGCAAGTTAGCTAGTTAGCATGGCTAGCATTGTTAGCATAGTTAGCATTTTTAGCATAACTGCTAGAAATCATTAGCTAAGTTAGCTAATCAACCTGGTTAGCATTGTTAGCAAAGTTAGCATTGTTAGCATAGTTAGCATTTTTAGCATAACTGCTAGAAATCATCAACTAAATTAGCTAATCAACCTCGTAACCATAGTGAGCATGGTTAGCATTGTTAGCATAGTTAGCATTTTTGCATAACTGCTAAAAATCATTAGCCAGGTTAGCTAATCTGGTAATCAGGTAAGCTAATTCAATTTTAAACAGTCTATCTTCGCACTATCAACTTTCAAAAACTATGAAACCACCATGTCTACCCTAGCAACACCTTAGTAACCATATCTACATGATTTATCTGTACATTTTTGCATTTTCATGCACTCGTAATTTCCTTGGAATTACATTCTCTAGTTATTCCACTACTTCTAACGCTCGCAATTCAGCTTGAACCGTTGAATGTAGAAACTTCATTCAAACATTGTTACGTAGGTCTTACTTAGGAGACCTGTGCAATGTATTTTTCAACTTTGTTACTTTTATACTTTTTAAACTATTAGTTAAAAACTATTCAAATTTCCCCCATAGACTTAACATTGAGCTGGTGACATCACAGTCAGGTCGTTAAGCAATTAGAATGGTATGCCAGGTGGCCAGGGCCACCTGTTGCAGCTCTCTCTCTCTCTCTCAGGCTTTAAGCATACAATCACTCTGAAGACTACATATCCTGTAAACTGTTTCCTCTGTCCACAACTGTTTCAAAATAAAAGTCCTCACTTAACCATCGAAACTACTCAACTATTTAACTGTTCAACCATTCCAACTGTCAGTTATCATCAACTATGCCTCCAGTCAACTACATGAAACCTCCATGTACCTAGCAACCAACATAGCAACCATTAAAATTAAGCGTTTATGACCGTTTCCTTAGCAACCAACATGATTATACTGCAGTAACTTCTTTATTCCTGATAGTGCCCACCATGGATACCCTATCAACAAATGTTTCAAAATAAAAGTCCTCACTAGCAAGTTAGCTAGTTAGCATTTTTAACATAGCTGCTAGAAATGATTAGCTAAGTTAGCTAATCAACCTGGTTAGCATTGTTAGCATAGATAGCATTGTTAGCATAGTTAGCATTTTTAACATAATTGCTAAAAATTATTAGCTAAGTTAGCTAATCAACGTGGTTAGCATTGTAAGCATAATTAACATTGTTAGCATAGTTAGCATTTTTAGCATTACTGCTAGAAATCATCAACTAAGTTAGCTTATCAACCTGGTTAGCATTGTTAACATAGCTAGCATTTTTAGAATAACTGTTAGAAATCATTAGCTAAGTAAACCAATCAACCTGGTTATCATTGTTAACATAGCTAACATTTTAACATACTTGTTAGAAATCATTAGTTAAAGGAGAATTCCGGTGTGAAATTGAGCTTAACTGTACCGAAACATGTTAAGGTGTACTCACACGTGTTTTAGACGCACTTTCACTCACCCCCAGCATTCCGAACTCCTCCGTTTTCAGCCTAGCTTACAGTAGGCTTGAATCTATTAGATTGGGCATTACGTAGCCTATGCAGCTAAATCGCTATTTTTAAACCATTAAAAAGGTTCCAAGTAACTCCACACTGCATTGGTTGACTTCTGAGGGTCCTGACATTTAAAACGAGATACTTAAAACTTTGGAAGTGCACAGGAAGTTTATTAAAAAAGACTGTTTGTTCAAGCAGTACCTTCATAGAATCTCTCCGCTGGGCGCCATCTTGTGGTGAAGTCGCGATAAGTCGACTGACGAGCACAAACAAACAGGAAAGACAGGGGGACATATTGCAAACATTTTGAGCTTTGTTACTCATCATGCTCATGTAGACAGTATAACTATATATTTCCTATGGAATTACTTTAGCAATATGTTCCCCTGTCCTTCCTGTTCATTCGTGCTCGTCAGTCGGCTTATCGCGACTTGATTCCAAGATGGCGCCCAGCGGAGAGATTCTATGAAGGCACTGCTTGTAAACAGTCTTTTTTTAATAAACTTCCTGTGCATTTCCAAAGTTCTCAGTGTCTCGTTTTAAATGTCAGGACCCTCAGAAGTCTACCAATGCAGTGTGGAGTTACTTGGAACCTTTATAATGGTTTAAAAATAGCGATTTAGCTGCATAGGCTACGTAATGCCCAATCTAATAGATTCAAGCCTACTGTAAGCTAGGCTGAAAACGGAGGAGTTCGGAATGCTGGGGGTGAGTGAAAGTGCGTCTAAAACACGTGTGAGTACACCTTAACATGTTTCGGTACAGTTAAGCTCAATTTCACACCGGAATTCTCCTTTAAGTTAGAACATGAATGTTTAAGCTTTAAAATGTCTACCTTAACACTATCAACTCTCTTTAAACTATGCAACCACCATGTTTACCCTAGCTACACCTTAGTAACCATATCTACATTATCTATACATTTTTTGCATTTTCATGCACTGGTAATTCCTTGGAATTGCATTTCTAGTTACAGTGCATGGAAATGCACTGTATTGATATTCCTTCGTTTTTTCTTTTTATTTTTATTTTTATTATTATTCTTCCAGGCCCTAATTTGACTCTAACCGCTTATCGTAGGAACTTGGTTCAAACTTTGTCACGTAGCTCTTGCATCAAATTTTCAGTCTATTACTTTTCATATTTCTATGACTTTTACTTTTTGAGATATGAAATAAAAACTAAACTTAATTTTGCCATAGACTTAACATTGGCTTTGTGACATCATAATTAGCTTTTAAAGAAATAGAATGGAATCAACTTTGCCAGTGTTCTCTCACTGACTTCAGCAACTTCAATGGAACTTCTTCTCTGTGTGTCTCTCCATTGAACTGTATAGCTCACTTGTCATCCCCACTTTCTTTCACTTCTTTTTCTTCACTTCCTCTCACTTTCTCTATCACTCTCTCTATTTCTTCCAATCTCAATAACTTTTTAAAACTATATTAAAATAACACTTTTTATAGCAAAGCAACCACTATAATTACTTAGTAACAACCTAGCAACCACTTCCATAATGACACCCTGGCAACCACCTTAGCAACCAATGTGTTTTCCCTAGCAACCAACGTGATTTCCCTAGCAACCAACCTAGTAACCACTTTTTAATGAATAGTAACCACTTTATTTAGCCTAGCAACATCTTAGTAATCACTTTAAGTACCCTAGCATAATCCTAGCAATAACTTTCCATGCACTGGTATTTCCTTCAGGAAATGCTTTTCTAGTTACAGTGCATGGAAATGCACTGTATTGATATTCCTTCGTTTTTTCTTTTTATTTTTATTTTTATTATTATTCTTCCAGGCCCTAATTTGACTCTAACCGCTTATCGTAGGAACTTGGTTCAAACTTTGTCACGTAGCTCTTGCATCAAATTTTCAGTCTATTACTTTTCATATTTCTATGACTTTTACTTTTTGAGATATGAAATAAAAACTAAACTTAATTTTGCCATAGACTTAACATTGGCTTTGTGACATCATAATTAGCTTTTAAAGAAATAGAATGGAATCAACTTTGCCAGTGTTCTCTCACTGACTTCAGCAACTTCAATGGAACTTCTTCTCTGTGTGTCTCTCCATTGAACTGTATAGCTCACTTGTCATCCCCACTTTCTTTCACTTCTTTTTCTTCACTTCCTCTCACTTTCTCTATCACTCTCTCTATTTCTTCCAATCTCAATAACTTTTTAAAACTATATTAAAATAACACTTTTTATAGCAAAGCAACCACTATAATTACTTAGTAACAACCTAGCAACCACTTCCATAATGACACCCTGGCAACCACCTTAGCAACCAATGTGTTTTCCCTAGCAACCAACGTGATTTCCCTAGCAACCAACCTAGTAACCACTTTTTAATGAATAGTAACCACTTTATTTAGCCTAGCAACATCTTAGTAATCACTTTAAGTACCCTAGCATAATCCTAGCAATAACTTTCCATGCACTGGTATTTCCTTCAGGAAATGCTTTTCTAGTTTTTATTATTATTCTTCCAGGCCCTAATTTGACTCTAACCACTTATCGTAGGAACTTGGTTCAAACTTTGTCACGTAGCTCTTGCATCAAATTTTCAGTCTATTACTTTTCATATTTCTACAACTTTTACTTTTTCAGATATTAAATAAAAACTAAACTTAATTTTGCCATAGACTTAACATTGGCTTTGTGACATCATAATTGCCTTTTAAAGAAATAGAATGGAATCAACTTTGCCAGTGTTCTCTCACTGTCTTCAGCAACTCCAATGGAACTTCTTCTCTGTGTGTCTCTCCATTGAACTGTATAACTCACTTGTCATCCCCACTTTCTTTCAATTGTTTTTCTTCACTTCCTATCACTTTCTCTATCACTCTATTTCTTCCAATTTCAATAACTTTTTAAAACTATATTAAAATAACACTTTTTATAGCAAAGCAACCACTATAATTACTTAGTAACAACCAAGCAACCACTTCCACAATGACACCCTGGCAACCACCTTAGCAACCAATGTGATTTCCTTAGCAACCAATGTAATTTCCCTAGCAACCAACCTAGAAACCACTTTTTATAGAATAGTAGCAACTGTATTTAGCCTAGCAACACCATAGTAATCACTTTAAGTACCCTAGCATAACCCTTGCAATGACTTTCCATGCACTGGTATTTCCTTCAGGAAATATTTTTCTAGTTATATTTGGTATATTATGTTTATTATATGGTATTTGGTACAAGTGACGTTACAGTAGATACTATCCTATATTAAGCCTGTAAAAGTTAAGAAGCCTACATTAAACATACTAAATAATTATAATAGAATCAATATTAGTAATATCAATATCAAAAATTGACACTGAAAGTGTCAATGTTGACAATTAATTTTCATATTAGGCTAACAAAGACCCTACAGACCCCTGTGCTAGACATTATCTTTTTTTGTGATGTGTTAGTTCAAAGCTAAAAATGTTCAAAATGCCAGTTAAGTAGGCTATTGCTCTGTCTTCAAAGGACCACATGGGCGAGGGGTGTAGAACTGGATCATGGAATTCAAATAGCAAGATGCAGATCCAGTCCCCTATACACCCTGAGGGATTTTAGTTCTATTCTGACTGCTTTAGGAAGCCAATGAAGCATAACTATCAGAGGAGTTATGTGTCTTTTCTGTCTGATTACTGTAAAGACCAGATGGACCACTAACTTTTTAATCATCTAATGGTCTCATTATATCAGTAGGTAGGCCAACTAATGGTGCATTGCAATTTGCAATAGTCCAGTTTTGGGGGGAAAACATGGCCTTTACAATATTTGGGTGGCACTTTGTGTTAGATGAGGTCTGATCTTTCTAATGTCGCATAGGAAAGCAACACGACTTTATTGTTTTAGTTGGGTTCAGTGAAGATGAGGAATGTATTAGCCAGGAATATCAAATAGAAAAGATTCTAACTTCATAATTTGTTGTAAAGTGTAATGTAATCTCATGGCAAGGGTAATATCATAGCCCATTGAACAACTGTCAGACTGTAAGCAGTAAGTCATATATGTGGTCCATAATTCTTGCCTATCCTGAACCCAATTAAGCTATTTATTCAGAATCTTCATATTGAATATACTGCCAAAGGTAAGAGGCAGGAACTAGATATAGGCCTTATGTATGTAGATTAATCGTCTCTGATTCTAATCAAGATTGGTTTGTATAGGCTACAACACTGCTACAGCCAAGTAGTGTTCTTTTGGGTTGCCTGTTGTTTTTCAGGAGGTAATTTTATCATAGCTGATATCTGCTCTACATGCTCTACTCTTTTTTAAAGGGATATTCCGCCATTTTTGGAAATACGCTCATTTTCCACCTCCCCTCGAGCAAAACAATCGATATTTACCTTGTTCTCGTTCATCCAGCCATTCTGTGAGTCTGGCGATACAACTTTTAGCTTCAGCCTAGCATAGATCATTGAATCGGATTAGACCATTAGCTTCTCGCCTGCTAGCTTCATGTTTAAAAGTGACAAAGATTTCTGGTAATTTTCCCATTTAAAACGTGTCTCCTCTCAAGTTAGAAAGTGCAATAAGACCAACTGAAAATGAAACCTGGCGTTTTTCTAGGCTGATTTGACATGGAACTACACTCTCATCTGGCGTAAGAATCGAGGCAACTTGCAAACGTACCATAGGCGTAGTGATATCGTACGCAGCATCTGAAAATAGTCCCCATAGACAACAAGCAGTAGTAGTGCCAGTAGTGTGCAAGTTGCCTTGATTATTACGCCAGATGAGAGTGTAGTTCCATGTCAAATCAGCCTAGAAAAACGCCAGGTTTCATTTTCAGTTGGTCTTATTGCACTTTCTAACTTGAGAGGAGACACGTTTTAAATGAGAAAATTACCAGAAATCTTAGTCACTTTTAAACATGAAGCTAGCAGGCGAGAAGCTAATGGTCTAATCCGATTCAATGATCTATGCTAGGCTGAAGCTAAAAGTTGTATCGCCAGACTCACAGAATGGCTGGATGAACGGGAACAAGGTAAATATCGATTGTTTTGCTCGAGGGGAGGTGGAAAATGAGCGTATTTCCAAAAATGGCGGAATATCCCTTTAAAACATATAGACAATCATGTCTCTACATTCATAATTAATTGTCAGCCAGTGAAATATCTCAATATGAGAGATAACTAAACATGTACAAAAACTGAATTCACTGCCAGACTACATCAGACACTCTGACTCAATTACTGACTTTAAAACTAGACTGAAAACGTATTTCTTCAAGAAAGCTTATGGACTGATGGACTGACTGACTGACTGACTGACTGACTGACTTTATTTATTTTGTTTTTCTCTTTTCTTTTTTATTTTTATGTGATGATTTTATGTGATGATTTTGTAAAGTGACCTTGGGTGTCATGAAAGGCGCTTTAAATAAAATGTATTATTATTATTATTATTACTATTATGTACAAAAACACTGCAAATACACACACTTATCAGATTCACTATCTTAGGACAAAACAAAAGGAAAAAACCTAGCAGATAGCCAAGGAGTTGGCTTGAAATTGAATGACACAGTTTGACCATTTGTCATCAGGGTTTTCTGTGGTCTGTTACTGTAAAAGTCTAAAATGTAATAATATGAATGAATAGGTCATACATTATAATATTATGCAGTAGGCCTTACAGATGCTTGGTACGTCTTAATTAGATGCCGCTTGTTTAGTGCTACTTCTACAGTGGTCTTTTTATGGTAGCAAAGACTGTTGGTCTTTCACCCAACAGTACAATTACAATGTAATAGAACTATAACTGATAACTGATTCAAACGTTTCATTAATATTTCTTGCCAGTATTGGCGTGAAATTGGTCTTACATTTCATCCATGGAGGTCTTTAAAAGTGTTAAATGTGACTATTTCTATTTGTACTACCAGCAGAAACCTCACCATTATGTGTACGTGGTCAGCTTATCCTTTTGGGAATTGGGGTGTTTGTTTTTAATTCCTTTTTTTGACTGCAAAATATTGACTCCCATTTTGTCACCCCTCAATTTGTTTTAGTTACCATGGCTAATTGACCAACTTTTAGATTGTTGTTTTTTTCCACTAGGAAAAAAGTGCTTGGTTGTACAGTAGGGAAGACTTATGTCACACATGCACAGGCATTGGTATCCCCACTATGGCTGCTAAATTCATTAGACATTCAGGTGACCTGTTTGTATGTAATGCTTTTTTAATGTTTCTTAGATGTACATTGTGTGTGTGTGTGTGTGTGTGTGTGTGTGTGTGTGTGTGTGTGTGTGTGTGTGTGTGTGTGTGTGTGTGTGTGTTTGTCTGTGATTTGAGAGCTTGTGTGTGTGTGTGTGCGTGTGTGTGTGTGTGTGTGTGTGTGTGTGCGTGCATTGTTCTCCTCTGAGGGCATTTCACCCACGGCTCTCTGGCCCTACGTGACTTGGGTAGGGTTCTGATCTACCAGCTGCAGCCTCCCTATGCACAGATAACACAAATTGACTTCCTGCAATTTTTGTGTAATTGCTGACGACCAGAACTGAGACACTTGGGGTGGAGTGAGAGAGTAATGCCAAAGCAAAGCAGCTTCATTTAAAGGCTGTACATTCTGAATATGACGTCGTGTTCCCTCACGTGATGATGGCATGTGGATTTGGGTCAGACTGTCATATATGACTATACCGCCCGCAGACAGGAACAGTCGTAGTCTGTTTTAAGACTAAATGTTACTAGCTCTAATATGCTTTAGTATCATTCAATCTGCATTTGCTCTTGAAGGTTTTTACCCTCAGCTTTTATGATCAGAGCTTTTGCGTGCACGGAAGATGATAGCAAGAGATCAGACTTTACATGGACAGTAGCAATCTGTGATCACTGACATAGCAATCGGTGGCACGACTTATTTTATTTGTTATGCTTGAGAGGGACACATCTTAAGTCATGTCCTTGTGATATCCCTGAAAGACCCTGTGGTCATCCTAGAAACATGGCGTGGTGGGTGTTCTAGGGTGTGGGCAACTGCCCCATTCTCAGTCCCTGCTGGTACAAAGGGTCAGCATTTAATTGTATCAGAGTCTATGCTCAAGGGACAGGCTCAAAGCGAGCAGAAAGAGAGAGAGAAGAGGAAAGATGCAGAGAAACATTTGCTGATATTTGAGGTTGGAGAGAGTTACTTCATTCAGAGGACACAGTTGTCTAATCTATTGAGCCTGAGGTCACGGGTGATAGTGCCACTGAATGATGCTTATCATACGAAGACAATGTAGCTGAGGAGGAGGAAGAGCTCATCTCACATCTCGAAATGACATGTGTCATTTATGTTCAATTGAAAGCATTCAGCTGGTGCTATATATATATATTGGCCACCCGAAGTTTGCCTGAATAGCAGCAGATTAGTTTATGTTTTGGATCTCAGCCTGAATTGTGCCTTCACAAAAGGTATTGTCAAATTGTGCTTTTGGGTTCAATGGAAAGGGATATTCAAATCACATCTATTAATACCTCCCCACTCACACAGGAAGTAGGCTACTCATGAACATCCATGAATTGTTACTATCCAATCCCCGAATGGAGACAAATTAAACAAACAAAAACGCAAGTTAGCTAAATTTCACCAGAGCTAAACCAATGTTAGCACAAATAAGAAACAAATAAATAAACACTCATAACCACACACACATTCGGTGAAATGTGGGAAAAGTCTGTGACAGGGCTTGATTCTCCACCATTAGTGCTGCTGACATGCTGAATGGTCAACGGCCTGCCTCTGACCTGGACTGTTTATTGAATACGGCTTATCTGAGATTAATGACCTATGTAGCATGTAAAGTGAATATCTTAGCATTTACTTTTTCTGAGGGAATGTGGTATTTTTTAATATTGAGAGAGGATGCTCAGGTTGCCATTTTTATATTAGTCCATACTCTTGTTTATTTCAATATGTTCTATTGGTCTGTCATTGCACTTTGAGTATATAAGCAATTAGCATACTGACTGGAAAAGCCAAAATACTGTGATTTGAAGGTTTCGGTAAATACAGTCATTTCCTGTGTATCAGCCACATTGTGTTTAAGCCGCAGGACAATGTTAAAAGAAACAAAACCATCTTACTGTAATACTAACTGCTCAGTGTCTTAACCTCATATGAAGAAATTTAGCAAAATCAATGTATAAGCCGTGGCTAATAGTTGGAAAATAGCAGTTTGTGTATTCATTGAATTGTTCCCACAATAAATATGTGGCTTGTACATGTCTTTATCACCTCCACCAATAATTCTTGATCACACAAGGATAAGGATAAAATTGATAGCTTACATCTGTTTGAATTTTCACACTCCATTGTGGTATATATTTACTTTCATAAACTACACTTATTTTTATTATTTAATTTATCTTTTGTTTAACCTGGGTAGTCAGATTAAGACAGATATCTCTTTTCCAACTGGTCAAGAAAGGCAGCACCTACAGTTATAACCATACAACATAAAGCGCATACACAGCACAAATAGGATGTAAACAGAATAAGAAAAGATGGAAATATATCAAATGGCAGTTTAAACGCTGGTCTTCACTATATCAGGGAAGACAATAAGACCAATAACATTATTTGAGAAATTATTTTCAGCAACATTCATCTGCCATGCATTATGTAAGGGATATCATATGCCATTCTGTTGTACATCCATGCACGTCTCATTCATTGTTTTTATTTGCCCTCATGCTAATCAACTTCTTTAAAAATCTGTAAAAAATCTTGTAATCTGCACACAATAGTGGGTGATTAGCATTCTGCTCTATTGTTATTCTGACCTTTTCCAAGGGGGTTATGTTTTCATCGGGCTTTGTTTGTTCGTCTGTCTGTCTGTCTGTCTGTCTGTCTGTCAGCAAGATAACTCCAAATAAAAAGCTGTGGATGGATTTCGATGAAATTTTCAGGAAAGGTCTAAATTGACCCAATTAAATTTTGAGAGTGATTTTGGCAGTTTTGGCTCGGCGGAGGTCTGTGCTCTCCATATGCTTTTCTAGTTGTTTTTGTTTTGTTTATACCTTGCTGCTCTGAGGTATGCAGACTTGCCACATGTCTGTGTCTAAAACCAACTGCAATTGACCAATCTGAATGCTAAGAAAACCCTGTGTTTAGACTCTATTGGTTTGTTTGTTTTTTTTACACAAGAAAAAGTGATTCAAGTCCATTTTTCAACTCACAAATTAGGGTGGATAATGGCAGTCATTGGAGCATGGGACTTGTGGGCCATGTGGAGTCTAAAATGCTGTGCTCATTCATGTCACTCTCACTGCCTTTTTATTTTTATGAGATGTATCCTCTCATCTCTATCTGCCCTACCTCTGTTATACCTTCATACCCTTTTATCTTCTAGTCGATATGGGTGACGAACACCGATAGCGATTTCAATCGGTCAAAAAGCGGCAGTGGTGGGAGCATTTTCACACTACAGATTTACTGTACCCTGTTATTTCTTTCTCCTGTGTGTGTGTGTGTGTGTGTGTGTGTGTGTGTGAGAGAGAGAGAGAGAGAGAGAGAGAGAGTGACTGTGAGGTAAGAAATAGCAATAGTGACAGATTATAAGTGGTTTACCTCTTATTGTCAATGGTGTGTGTCTCATGGAAAGAGATTTTGATACCAAAACAGGTGAAATGCAGAGGAACACTGACTGGTCACACTCAACCAAAACATCCTTAGTCCTTACAATGCTGGTCAGCTGAAGTCCTGTTAATCACCGGACAATCACAAATTGCTGTGGCACATTTATCCACAGTACAACAATATTGTAGAATATTGGCTCCTTACAGCCAACACTCTGACCAACTATCTAATAGGCTAAGCACCTATTTCACAGGCTGATATACAGTACAGCCTGTTTTTATTGGATATTTTCTCTCTTAGCTCATTCTGTCCTGTGCTAAAATTAAGACTTTCCTTACACAATGGTATGCCTCATCTCAATATATCACTTGTGCAGAAAAGTATTGGTTTGCTGGTCTTTAATACTTACTTTGCACTTTATTAATAGTTCATACATGAAACATATTGTTCTTTACTAAATTAATTATAAAACATTATTATACTTATATTTAATAGTAGCATTGTGTTTGTCACACAGTTTTTTACTGTACCTACCTGGCTGTTAGCCAGTAGCTACTCCACTCACTCTCATGCACATTGTTGTCATATCTCCATATTCTTAAAATAATATCAAAGTACTGAAGGTCAGCTTGTGGGTGTGTGTGTCTTCAGTGTCACGACAGTCACGGCATCTGTCCCTTTTTTCCTGCCTTGTGGCTGCCAGGTTTCGGGGCTTCTGCTGTTGAGATGACACAGCCATGTCCATGCGCACGTGTGTATGTGCTCAATAGGGTGCTCGGCGACTTTTGTTTATCTCTTACCCGTGCAATGGCTCAGAGTCTAAAACAGCACCCATTGTTTTTTGGGACCATTGTTTGTTTACTGGTGTACGGGAGGACAAAGGAGGAAACTGTGGCTTGTCTGCAGTACTTGTCTGGCGTCAAGAGGCATCCCAAAAATTAAAGGGTGTGGGGTCATTGTTTTGGGGCGTACGCCTCACTGTCTATCTGTCTAGGCAGTTGAAAGACAAAGAGATGTACAGGGGCAACGTCGTGCTATCAAGCCTCAGTATGCTTTCATTAACATGATGATCTCTTCATTCTTAGGCCTCTTATAGTGAATCTGACTGCAGACTCCACACCATACTTCAGAAGTTCAAACATGTGTCATTTCCTAAGGCAATAGGGTCATCCATGTTGGAAATTTCACATGAATAAAATTTGGTCTCAGGCAAACTCTTGTTTTGAGCCCTTTCAAAAGCTAGATTTATTATTTGTACAAAATGTATCACCGTAGTTGAATGATGGTGGTGAAAGGCTGGATCCCTGCGTATGAAGTGTAGGTGTGTGTGTGTGTGTGTGGGGAGGCCGCGGCAGATGAAAAAGCAAGGCAGGGGTGAAAAACAATGTCTGGGCCAAGAAGCTTCTTTTCCTCGTTCCCATTGCCAAGCTCTGATAAGTGCACGCTCCCCTATAATGAATGAAAATGAGAGCGGGCAGATAATCATTCCGATAGGAGGCCCCCAATGGCCGGGTTGGGCCTCCACTGCACTGGTGCACTGGAGCCTCCGCGCAGCGCGCGTAATTATGACCCACTATCAGCGCAGAGGTGCCACAAATGGTTGCCTGCCGCTGGACTTCCATGGCATAGCCACGGCATACGCTCAGAGGTGTGGCTGCGTGTCAGCAGTCTGTTGGGTGGCACTACAGATGAAGGGGGGGATAAGGAGACCCAAGAAGTCACATAGACATGCTCTGCAGACGGTCGACTCGTGAAGTGGTGATACGTGACAGCGCTGGCACATGCCGTAATACCTGTTTCTGTCGAATTGTAGATTTAACCCACGGGGATGTGTGTCATGTGCTCATGAGTTGTAGTCGGCTCTGTAGTCAGCGATGTGATGAGAGTGAACGATGGTGGCCGCGGCTGAGTGTTCCTGTGATAGTTCACGTAATCGCAGTTGAATCTTGGTAAACAGTGCGCTCTGGCCTAGTTTACAGGATGTCTACAATCAAAGCAATGAATGAGTTTTGCTCGTAAATCTCTGCTGTATTTACTTCTGGCTTTGAAGATTCGTGGTCATTATGAGGTCCGGCTTCCCCACTTGGCATTTACAGTACTAATGCTGAATCTAGTTTTCTTTTGTTGACTTTAAAGAAACTCGCTAGAGCTGTTTTTGGATGAGAAGTGTAGCTCCCAAATAAGGCCATACTGCCACCCATCACTGGCCTCCCATCTTTCATCTTCCTTTCCGCTTCTCACTGGAGAGCTCACTGGCTTTGGCGTCACACTCTGAGTGCCTTTGTGATACGTGACTGTTTACTCCTACAATGGCCATTTCCCATACGTCCCCTGACAGGGCATAACGTCACAACACGGTGTAGGAAATTAAATCATTAAGAGAAACAACAACAGAAAAAAAAAACCAATCTGTAAAATTACTTGTCACTTTTATCATTACAGTTTACACACAGCACTAGTGTTGTCACAATACCAAAATCATTATTTCGATACCGATACTAAGTCAAGAATTGCAATTTCGATACTTTTTTGATGCTTTATAAAATTTGTTTAATTTGGGGCCCCACCACCTTGACATCATCAATGATATTGAATGTAGTGTGATCGTTCACACCAGAAGTTCATATGGGGGTCAAGGCAGGTGACCCAGTACCTTTGGCAATATAGTGCAGTGCATAACAAAGATATCTGGATGCAATTTGTTATGCTTTCTGTGTCATTAGATAAAATACACGTTTTGGTTTGTTTTTAGTAAAAAAACCTTACAAGTCAAAGAAAATCTTTCTGGGATCATAGAAGAGATGAGTGTCTTGCAACATTCATTTATGAATTTAGTGAGAACTACTGTATACAAATGACTGACATGACCTGACCTGAGCTAGCAGGATAGTTATCAAGGAGCTCTTAGTGCATTCATGCGGCTAGGAAGTGGGAAGGTTCCCACTTCTAAACTCCCCACTTCCGAAGTGAGAGTGCTCAGTATGTTGTATGTCAAAACATGGGAGCTTTCCCAAAGCCCCACTTCAAACTGGGAAGTCCCCAGTTCAGGTGTGATGTACAGTACACCCCCTAAACTATAGAATTCTCCCACTTCCCAGTTGCTCATGAATGCACCGTCTCTCCAGATGTAAAAGTTAGCCAAGGTTGCGTAACATAAGATAAGATGAGCCTTTATTGTCTCCAAGTGGAGAAATTTGCCTTGGGCAATCAAGAGAGTGAGATTGGGACACATAACATACATTAACGCAAAAAACACCAACCAATAATACAGAGACGTAAAGAGATATAAACTCCCTATATCTGGCATCGAACCCAACAGAAATGGCCTATATCCCCGAGCATAGGTAGGTTAGCAACACAAACTTGGAGATGTAAGTAAGCAAATCAATTTTCAATCAAATCAATAGGCAATTACTTAAACTTAGATTTACTAGATTTGATCATGTACTGTACATCGGTTGCACATGAATGAAATGTCTAACTGCTAGATTTACAAAACCGTTTCATGCTGTGACCACCCAATTTGATCAAGTAATTTCAATGAAATTAATGAAGTTAATTACTTTAAGTTAAAGTAATTACATCTGTAATTTTAACATCAGGATACAGACGGCATGGAAAGTAGGCATTCACATGTAGTATTGCAACATAAATGTTAAAGGACAGCTTTGAATATGTTGTTGTGCCACATTATAGCTATGGAACTACTGATACTTTGTGCACGCTCAATGCCTAAGACATTCATGGTGGGAACAAAGCATGGTTCATCTCAAAGCATTACAGTACCTACTGTATAAGATAAAACTCGACTCCAAATTCTACTGGTCTCTAAGCGTAGTCCTCTTTAAAGGGATATTCTACCATTTGGGGAATTACATAAATTTCATCTTCCAATTTCATTTTCCACCTCACCTTGAGTTAAACAATTGATTGATTAGCTTTTGCCTTGCATAGATCATTGAATCGGATTAGACCATTAGCATCTCGCCTGCTAGCATTACATTTAAAAGTGATGTCCAGGCCCCAGTCGTGGCGTGACTGGCTGCGGCACATGCACCGTACGCTGGCGACTCGGGTTCGATTCCCGCCCCGTGGTCCTTTCTGGATCCCACCCCTACTCTCTCTCCCATTCGCTTCCGTCATTCTACACTGTCCTGTCACATTGAAGGCATAAAAGCCCCCAAAAAATACTTAAAAAAAAAAGTGATGACCAGTAATTTTTCTACTTAAAACTTAAGAAAAAACTTTCCTCTCAAGTCAGAAAGAGTAATAAGACCAACTAGGAAAACATGAACATGTGACATGCCAAACTTTTGGCAATACCGCCTGTGTTCTTGCAAAGGCTCATGGGAAAACAATGGAAGGGTGACACCAAGGCATTAGAAAAAGTTGATTACTCAATCGGAATGACTATTTCAACACACAATAAGGATGTGTTTCATCCAGAACAAGACTGTTTCATGTAATTGTAACGTAATATGGTTTGATAAATTGGACAGCCCTGACTCTTCCTTTTTTACAGTGTAGCAGCCATGTCTTGCTGTTATGGCATGACAGCTAATAACATTTGTGTGAGGAGAAAAGATGTGCAGACTAGAAGAATGCCTTGCGCACTGACAAAGAAATGTATATATTATCATGATTAACTTCACTTGTGTGCGTCAAAGTTATAATTCACAGTTTCATGTGCGCTTAAAGTTGTTATTCACAGGAGCATATAGGTGCCTCACAGGAAAGCTATGCACCTGCAAAGATAAGAAACTGGGGATGAGAGAGAGGATGAATTTAGGGAGGAATTTGAATTTTCGGTCAAGCTGACATTCTTTGCTCTGCTTTGCTCTTAATAAAAAGAGCCTCTGTGTTGAAGAGGGCAGACACTGTTTTGCAGAAGGGAGAATTCTCATTTCGGGGCACTCTCTCCTCTTGGCCAGAGTTGTTTGTTAAAAATGATACGTGTTGTGGTTCTTGTGTCTTATGATATTGGGAAGATTTTCACGCACACACTTTTCATAGTCTACTCCTAAGTGACTTACAAATGTCAACTATATTACATATTATGTCCCCAGAGCAGCTTGGGGTTAAGTGCCTTGCTCAAGGCCACAACGGAAGCCAGGAATTGATCCGACAACTTTCAGGCTATTGCATGCTAGTCCAGCTCCTTAACCACACTGCCACCTCCAACGTGCCACCTCCAACTGTCAACGTGTCTTTCAGTGATACCATTTATATACTGTATGTATATGTTTATGTTTGCTTATTACTGTGACATGCAACCGTTTAGAGTTATAGACTCTCATCTGTATTAATGTCTTCAACTCTGTCAAAGTTGGAGTAACAGTTCCTGAGAGTTCCAATGTTTATTTGTTAGCTTGAAATGGTGGATTTTCATCCATTATATTTATTTTGATAGCCCATTTGTAGCTTTCTAAATAATGATCTGCATGGAAGCCACAAGTCTGACAGATTCACAGAGAATCCATAGCTTTTTGTAATGTGCAAATATTTATAGGAATCCTTGGAGACTTGTTATGTAATGTTATTGTGTTCAGAACACAATTGGTGCAACCATTGTCTCCACGTACAGGTGACATAAACATGAACAGTGAAGGAAGGAAAGTTTGTCTTTGCCTTGGAAAAGGGCAGTACTGTAATTTGGCTTTTATTATTGGTGTAAAGGGCACAAAGCCAATAGACTTTTGACAGTTAATGGACCATGTTTACCATTTTCTGCCTCTTAAAGAATCATGCATTCTAGAATGGTGAAATGAGGCCTTTCTTGAATTTTGATTGAATGTTTTCAGTGCATGTATAATTTCAGAGAAGTAGTTAACGCATAGCATCTTGAATGAATGCTTCAAGGAGCAGGCTGCAGAGATGAGCCCCACTCTTCTTCAATGATGGCCTTTTTTTATCAAAAGATGCTTCTATCGTCCCATCAATGCCCTAGAGAGCAGAGAGCTCCTTTCATCCGGCATTCAGAGGGACGAGTCGGGTAGATGTGGTGGCGCCTGAGTGGGTTGGGCAGGCACCATCCCCATGCTTGATTTGAATTAAAAATTTCAGGAGGTGGAAGTCAGAGAGAGAGAGAGAGAGAGAGAGATGTCCAAGATAACATATTTCCTGTCTGTCTCGTTCGTTCGCTCCCCTCCTGGCTATAAATTCCTGAGACACTTGGCTTCGGGAAGACTTATTCCAGGTTTTTGGGCACCACACAACACCCCAGGTGTTTTAGACTGAAAGGTTGGAACGTAGCTGGGGAGACGGTTATTGGACCATGGCTGCTGCTCAGCTGTTGATGAGATATTGTGTGCTTTTCACATTTTGGACATTGTCAGGTGAGAGCAATTTAATTTTCCCATTGACTCTCATTGTAAAACTGAAATGTGTTTTCAAGTAGCATCTTCTAGATGAATTGTAATTAATTTATATAGTGTTTAGGTGTCCCATGTCCCAATCTAATTGGATTAGCAGAGTGATTGAGCTAGACCATTGGATCATTTTCAGTATTTAAGAGGAAGACTCTACATTTCAAAGTAGACGCAAAGTGACTTCCAACACGGAAGACAATCAAACTGAAGTGCAATAAGGACAGTTAGTGCAGCAGTAAGTGCTACTTCCATACTACAGCAGGTACCAGCATTGTAGTCAATTTGAATGGTTCTTCTTAATTAGTTGCTTAGGCACTAAATTAGAAGTCATGTAGAAAATATGATACTTAAGAAGACAATGCTTATTTAAAAAAATAAAAATAAATACAAATCTTAATTACATTGAATACTCTCCAAATACATCACCAGATCAGTGTTGTTTCGGCAGATAAGATTAACTTGTTGGTTTGTAATGCCAACATTCATTATTGATTGCATTTGCAGACATCTATTCAGTTTCTATTCAGAACCGATGAAATATACCATCCAAGCACCTGTATTCATTTCCACATCTTGGCCATTCAGGAAGAGATAAAGTGTCATGAAGGAAGTCTATCTTTGCTTGTGCTTGTGGTTGTAATATTTCCTGGACGTTTGTCAGCAGCCTACAATTAGTCCCCTGAAGCTATTTATGACCCAATCTGCTCTTAAACAATAGAGAAACACTTGCAGGCTGGTCTGATAAGTATCAGCACTGTTGACAAAAAGGGGGAGATTGCCCAGCTCTGTATTTCGACTTTGACTTCACTTTGTATGCTTCTGTTTATATTTTGTGGCTCAATCAGATGCAAAACTCGAGATTGTTGCCGGCGAACCAGATGTAAAGTTGAATGACCGTCATCTTATGCTGTGCAAAGGTTGGTATTATTTTATTTTGTATTTAACATGAGGCTACTAGAATGAAAACTAAATATTATATATACTCCTCAAAAGCTATATAGGTCATTAAAAATAAGTTTATAAACGTTGTGCCTTTGCAGAAATCATGCCTGTGCAACAACCATTGCTTATTTGAAAGCCATTTTGAACACCCTCTGATCTGATGTCTTTGGGCAGTCCAGTGGCACTTTGTGTAAATCAGAGCCAAGGCCAAAATAACCTGTGATATATGACTGTGTCCTTCAGCTGGGGGAGAAGGAACCATTACTTGGTTATTCGAGGACGAGGAAGTCGACGAGGACTCTGAAGGCTTGGTGATTGAGAAACTTGACGAATCATCAAGTAAGCTTATAATCAACTCAGCCCAGCTCAGTAACACAGGGAAGTACACCTGTAGATGTGAATATGACAGTGGAGCAACAAAGGAGACAAGCATTGACATCTTTGTTTATGGTAAGGACACAGGCATTACACACACACACACACACACACACACATACATACATACGTACATAGGCAGTGTCTTAAATGTATACTTAGCCCTTTTCTCTTCACTTATCAGGGCCAGTTTCCTTCGGCCAGACAACAAAGTACCATGAGTTCTTAAAAGGAGAGACGGCTCTCATCCCCTGTGTTGCCACTGGGAAGCCTGCCGTGGAGATCCAGTGGCACCGGAGCAGCACTCAGCTGGGTACTGATGGTATGAGGGGCACTCTCGCCACCGACTCTTCTGCTTTCTTCTGTGGTACGGGGCGTCTGGTTTTCACCTGCATGGCTCCGCTGGTGGTGGTGGTGGTTGGTGGAGAAGGGATGGCGATGGTGGATGCCTTGATGGGGAGATTTCCATCCGATTTGATCTCAAATCGAAGGATGTTTTTTCCACGTGGAGAAAACATCTGACGTCAACTCTGAATCCTTGTCCTTCCTCTATTTCAGTGATAAGAGGATAAGGCCTCTTCATAGTTAAAGAATAATGGGGAAATAAAGTCTGCCCCATTTAGCATGAAATGCCACCATTGACAACCTTAATGAGAGTGTGTGTGCTTTCTCAGCTCACTCCTATCATTTTTAATGAAACTATGTGACTCTCAAATGACTTCCCTGCTTTGTCTCTTTTCCTCTCCTTTTTCTTATTTTCCCTACTCCTCTTAGGAAAACAAAGGATCACTGTCCGACGAGACAACTTCCTTCAGATTGACGATATTCAGAGGGAAGACAGAGGCACTTATACCTGCAAAGCCTATATAAAAGGCCGTCCAATATCGGATACACTAAATATCTCTGTTGTTGTCAACAGTAAGTAATTCATAGGTGGTATAAGAGAACAGGGGTCCAATTATTGAGTCTGTGGTACTCCAATGAGGATTTGGTGAGGCTTAGAGGCTTGAGGAAAAAGTATGATTGAGTAGTGAACCACTGAGTTGAAATCATCCCAAGAAAAATAAGAGCTCAGTTTAGTCACAGACAGGAGAGCAGCTTTGGCACACCACACTTGTAACTGGGCTGCTTAAGCAAACAATTAAACAAATTATTTGTGAGACAGGAATTCTAAATCTTCACAAACAAGCATCTTCTTAAATCTTGAATATGAATCTTGACTAAAATAAGAACTCTACAATTTGAGCCTTTGAAAATGTTATTCACTATTCGTCAATATTCATCATATAAAACATGCAAATCTTGTCATCATAACCAATTTAATACCAGATCCTCTTATCATGCAGCACTGCCAGTAGTGGAAATACAAGAGAAACGGAAGACTGTGAAAAGTGGACCTGATTCTACAGTTTCTATCACCTGCTCGACCTCAGGAGAGCCCCAGCCTCAGATCACATGGTCAATGTGAGTAGTAGTCAGGTCCATAAGTATTTGGACCGTGACACAATTTTTGTAATTTTGCCTCTGTACACCTAGCCTGGCCATGCCCATCTAGATTCTCCTTTCAGTGAGATACTATTCTGGCAGACAACAATTCACTAACGTTTCTCTCGGCCACAAATTGTGACGGGCCAGTCAGCCCAACGAGAGAGAAGTGGCTGTAGTAAACGGTACTAGCAACACCTACAAACATCAAAAATTGCTGTTGGAAGAATGTGTAAATTTACGTACAACAAAGGTAGGCCTAAACATATTGTTTCCTGACTGCAGTTCATTGTCAGTTTGCAAAGTTTAGCCGAAGTAGGAAGTAACATTGAGAATCCCAGATCAATGTGATTGGTCAGGCTGGATCAATGATTTCTAAGTTAACACTTTCAGTCAGTTTACTCCCGTTACAGTGGAGCTGAGAGGCTTATTATGATCACTATAGCGAAGGGAGAGAACAGTCACACAACCCTTTCTCTCCCTTCTTGTTCTTGTCCTCCCCTGGTTATACTTAAAATGTCCAGTGGTGTGCAATAGTGACCCATCTCAACCCCTCTCACTCTGAAGACCAATTCACATCAAAGATTCGTGACAAAATGAAACCATTGCGGAGACAAGTTGCAGCTGTGTGAAATTGAATTAAACGTTGCACGTCATTGCCAGCTGTTCCAAGCCACTGCAATGTATTCATCATGTCAAATCGCAGTTGCAAGGTTTTAGAACTTTTACCTCATGTTGTTTGTGACGTGAGAGTTGTGTCTATGTGTGCTGAGGTTGTGTTCGGGGCAGGGCCATAGTCACCTTTGGCAAGCACTATACAATTCTCATAAAACACAGGCAAGGAACACACAGAAGGAAACCCATTATTTTTTGGAGCCTACAGTATATCCAACTCAAAGAGACCATAAGGTATTTTCCATATAGACCCCTTCAATGTCTGTCATCATCCAGAGCCTAGGTTGGGTGTGAGTACAGCATGGGGTCAGAAAAATGGCACAGCTAATAGACCGGTATGTTTAAAGTATGCATTGTCATTGTTGCCCAAGGGCCACAAACCGAACCTTAATAAATTAGTCTTAGCTAATGGCGATTGTTTGCCTGATGCTGAGCTGATAACAGAATGGGTAGATTATGTTAGCAAGTGGCCAGAGATTCATTTGCCCGACTTACAGTATACAGCTATCTGGTTGACAAGCAATACATGCAATAAAGTAGTAAAAGTAAGCATTTTTCTTGATGTCTCCTTGTCATGTCAGTCAGCTTTTAGCATCTGTGCCCAGGGGATCATAATCCGTTCATTCATATACCTGTGTGAGTCAAACAATTGAAATGGCCTAATTGACTCTGACTTAACTAATGACTTGTTTATGCCTGCTTGTGCAATATTGTTGCATGATGTGAATTGGGGTCCCCCAGACCCAACCACAGATTTGGTCCTCCTCAATGTGGACATTATGGCTGCAGCCTGGGTTTGGGATGAACGCTGCTATTTGTGCTTATTTTGTCTTTGGGGGACGAGTGTTGTGTCTGTGCACTTACGTTGCGTTTCGGATGAGTGTTGTGTCTACAGTATGTCTGTATATATTTCGTTTTGGGGTATGAGAATATAAATGTTTCCCGCCGTTTATGTGTAAAAGGCCGCTTGCTGGATAAAGCAGATCCTCCATGCGTGCTGCTGTTTGGTTGCTGCATCATTGACTCTCTGCAGCACTAATGTGCCGTGCCATCCTGTGTGTGCTTTGCCGTTTCCTGTCTGCCTCTTTCTCTCCCTTCCTGTTCTTGTCTGCCCCTTGTTATGCTCGTGCAGTGGCGGGCAGTAATGACCCATCTCAACCCCTCTCACTTCACCACATCCTTTCACCTCATCAGACCCACTGCCCTTGATTCCACCCGCCACGAGTTCAACTCCGACAAGAGCGAACTCACCATTAAGTCTGTCAAGAGGGAGGACACGGGAGAGTACATCTGCACGGCCAAAAATAAGATCGGAGAAAGCACTGCCACAACCTTTCTTGATGTCTCAGGTATGGATCGTGTATTAGAGGCAGGGTGGGTGAGATGCTCATTGGACTAACAATACTCAAAGCCTGATGTCCTTGAGCAGTATAGACATCAGTTCTGGGTGTGCCCACCAACTATGATGTGATAAACTGGAGAAATGGTAGTAGGCATCTCTGTGGAATCTCTCTCATCCTCCACCCTAGAGAGTGACTTTGTCACGTTCATTTCCTCCAGAGCATCCTGTGGTGATCCTGAGCCAGTCAGAAGTGCGTGTGAAGCCTGGAGAGATGGTGGCTGTGTCCTGCAATATCTCAGGACATCCCATGCCCTCACTCCACTGGATTAAAAAGGGTCCCGATGGAAACACGGTGCGACTGCAGCTACCCTACATACACACATTTAGAGAATGTATGATGTAGGTTATTAAATATATGGGACCTTCACTGTATAGGCCTACTGGTACTATCCATCTTTGACCATTGCAATTTGTTGGTTGATTTAAAATCCCCCAGAATGTCACATTCATGAAATGCCAAAGGTTTGACGTGTTTGTTATGGCTTCTTCTCCTTGTCTTTGTGCCTGAATGGCCTATCACAGGGCTTCAGCAGCAGCGGCCGAATAAAAGTGCGAGGATCGGATCTTATCATAGAGAAGGTGGCGCCATCTGATGGCGGTCTGTATTCTTGCATTGCCAACAGTAGCTCAGGAATCAAAGAGGAAGACTTCAGTTTGCAGAGTGAGCCATGACACTGTCACTCCTTAACTGAAAGACACGTTTTGTTGTTAAACATCTCTGATCAGCTTGTTGATGAAAAATCGATCCCTTCCGTGTGTGCTCCTTTCGTGTGTTTTACAGCCTTGCCAGGGAAACCGTCTCAAGTGTCGGTAAATCCAGGAGCTGCTGCAGCTACTTTCAACCTGAGCACTGCTGTGATGGATGGTGGCTCTAGTATTACTGCTTACGTCCTCCAGTGGAAGCAAGGCTCTCAGCAGTGGAACGAAATGGTCATCAACTCCACTGGTAAAGTTTTACTGTGGAAATCTAGGCACAATCTATATTTTTAGTCCACCCATTTTGTGCTAGTGCTTTCTAATAATAATAATAATAATAATAATAAAAAAATGTTCCTTTAAACATTTTACTTAATGTCCAAACGTTTTCTTTTCAAATAGCATGACATTTTACAACATGATCAAGTTGCTTGATATGTGACTATGCTAGCTGTGAACTGGCTTTCATTGTGTTGGGTGTGAATCAGGGTCCTGAAGAATTGAAAGCTGGATAGTTTAATAGCCAGGAATTATTTATTTAGGAGAATTGTTCTCTGCAATTGTCCTTTGCATTTTCCAATTTATTTGAAATGTTTATGTCAACATATGCAGATCCTCTGGTTGTCACCCCTTTGTTGCCCTACTCTGAATATTCCTTTCGTTTGGCTGCCCGAAACATTGTTGGACAGGGAGAGTTTTCTGATATCTCCAATGCCCGGACATTGGGCGAACGTGAGTGTTGAACTTTTTACCTTTTCTACTCTTCCCCACAACATTATTCCGCAATTCCTTCAATCGGGCTGCCATCGGTCATTTCAATCCCGACTGCCCCACACTGCATTCTCGCCAGCCAGGTATCTGAATGGGTTTAAAACTGACCAGTCATCTACACAATGGATACCTGGCTGTCATGAGATGACCCTATAGCTCCACTTCTGAAAATGTTACTGTAGGGCTGTAACCGTATATATATGGCTGTAACAATATACTGTACGTGTCGAACCCGAACTTGTGTCGCAGAGTGAGCAGAATTGTGACACACCCCTTCCAGTGTTTCCCGCTGCACTTTGCAGCTTAGGCAGCCACCTACAGTATGCAACACAAGTCTCCCGCCTTAACTACGTAGATCTGTTATCCAAAAATAATAGAAATATTACCAAGGCTGGCCCCAGCAGTGGTGCAACTGGCTGGGGCACCTGCACTGTACACCAGCGACCTTCCTTCGATTCCCGCCCCATGGTCCTTTCCAGATCCCACCCCTGCTCTCTCCCATTCACTTCCTGTCATTCTTCACTGTCCTGTCATTAAAGGAATAAAAAAGGCCCAACAAAAATATACTTAAAGAAAAAGAAATAGTACCTACAGTAGGCAATAATCGGCATAATGTGTGCTGTCATGCATATCAGAAATTAATCAAAATAAAGAATCAAATTATGTATCAAATCATGGGTCAAAATTTGTGTATTGTTACAGTCCTAGAAAATGTGTATTTAAAGACTTCAACGTCATCATGTTTCATGCCATATCATCTCTTTTGGTTTCATATCTACTTTCTCCATCTACCACTCATTTCATTCTTTAATGTTCACCTAAACGACGATGCTCCTCTGTTGTGAACATCCCTCTTCATCCTTCCAATCCCCTGCTCACCTGATGACATCACCCACCACAGGAGGTAAAGCAGGAGTGTGAGGATTCATTACTGTTATGTAGGCTACTGTATATACTGTACCGCATGTCCATTTCCAAAAATCTGAATACAGCAATAGACTGTACTGTAGCTCTGTTTACATGGACATTTTTGTCATCACACTGATTAAACACTGATTAAACTACTCCACATTGAAGTATTTTGTTTACATGTTTACACATTCTATTCCGATCAGGTGGTTATAAGCACTCCAGAATCTTTGATAGCGGTAGCTGCTTTGCTTTTGCTGGAGAAGCTACAGCAGGCAACCTGATTGACCACATACATGGCTGTTCAGTGGGAATAAGAACGGAATTCACCACCCCTTTCATTCAGATTAGAATTCTAATCGGATCGACAGTTTTATTCCGATCAAGGTGTTTTTTTCAAGGGGTCATTTTCATTCCGATTGAGCCATTATTCCAATTCTAATTGGATTAAAAGTGTCCATGCACAGACTGATAGAACAAGATTGAGTTTAGGCTTCACATTGAAGGGCTTGAGATCACCAATGCTGTACAGATGAATAATTAATCATCAGTTTTGAATTGCTGCTGTGCTTTCTAGTGTAATTGTCTTACTGCATTCTCTATTTCCAGGTGAACCAGCCAAACCTTTCCTAACAGACAAGGAAATAAAGTTTGAGGAGAACATTGCTAGAATTCCCTTCAGGCAACTAGACACTGGTGGATCCCCTATCAGTTTCTACGTGGTGCATTATAAAACGGTGAGTTATTATATCTTGGGTATTCTCAGATACTGTGTATTGTGCATAGACATTACTGAATAGGACCTAAAAGTCTGTGTGAACTGAGGACTTTGTCCAGCTGAAGTTGGCGGTTGGTTACTTTTGAGAACTTGTTTTTAAGTAACATCTTATCCCCAGAATAAGGATGACGAATGGAGAGAAAAGGAACTGCTCCCAAACGCCACAGAGATCTATCTCCACGACCTGCAGTACAGCTCTGATTACCAACTGAAGATTGTTGCATACAACCCGAAAGGCTCATCCACGCCTGCCATGCTTAACTTCACCGTCCCACAAGCCAGCGCAGGTAGAATCCCTGGACAATGGTGTTAGAGATACTGAAGTTGTTAGAGATTCTGAAGTTGTTAGAGGTTCTGAAGTATTGTACTACGGTGCAGCTTGATTTAAAGCAACACTAAAGAGTTTTTTGTACCTTAAAATAATGTTTCTAAAATCTTTTCAGTGGTTCATCAACTCGTAACAGGGTGAACGCCACTTCTGCATTCGCTTTGCAGCCCGCTATAACCCCACTATGTACTGTAAGTTTTCCAGATCGAGTAGCGGATCTGTAGTCCGATGGAATGAGTCATAAGAAACTACAAATTTGACTTGCTTCGATGTTGCAATACATCATACTTTCATAAAATCATGCAACTTACTCTACCTTGTCTATGGACATTGTTATTTGCTGGATAAACAAATAGTGTGCAGACAGAGGAAAAGTGCTTTAGTGTTGCTTTAAATCATTCAACTATTTAAATTGATGAGCCATACCAAATAGCTGTTCAGTGATTTTATAATATTCCCAAAGATTTTGTAAATTCTTTTTTTTTTAATGTTTTATATGTTTCCCTTTGGTTTTCCCTCAACAGTTAGTAAACCTGGTTTGGGGAAGGGTGGTGTAGTTGGCATTGTGATGCTGATATTCCTGGTGCTGCTCATTGCTGTGGATGCCACATGTTGCTATACCAACCGCTGTGGCATGCTAATGTTCCTGGCAGTGAAGCTGTTTGGACAGAAAGTCCCGGGGTCAAAGGTCATGGAGGAGGGGGATGGCAATGGCACAGCAATGTAAGATCTCTGCGCTCTCTAACATCTCTAGCTGACGTCTTTTTATTGGTCCTCTCTGGCATCTGTTCATATTTCACCCCTGTATGAAGTGCATGCTTGTATTTTTCTGCATGTTTATTTCTCTGTATTGTGCAGGCTACACACTCAAATATGTTACAAAAAACACAACAATGTCTCTGATCCACTGTGTTTTTGTTTGTTTTTTGTCATGCCAATGTTCTAACTGAACTAACAGATGTGGAAGCATAACTTTTACCAGCATATCATGGTCGCATTATAGAATAACCCTCCTGTTGTGTTCGTGGTCAATTGACAATTCTTTTCTCTCAAAAAGATTGTTAAATTATTCTGACTATCATGAGGCTCCATGACTGTGTTAACACAGGGCATTTGAACACAGAAGAAACATTTTGATCATTTTCATAAGAGCGCCCATTGTGTTCCTGGTCAAAAATGACTAGCCATTAGAAATGAACAGGTGAGAAAATGGTCTGTGTATAAAAGTCCAGGCACGTACAGTAATTTCCCGCATATAAGCCGCATTGTGTATAAGCCGTGGGACAGTGTTTTATGCAAGTTAAAAGAAACAAAACCATATTAACACCATATTAACTGTCCCCGTGTATTAACCTCATAGCTGGATACATTTTGCAAAATCAATGTATAAGCCGCGGCTAATAGTCGGGAAATTACGGTACATGTTGATCAGATGGACTGTATCTGTGCTTCTGTGAATACACACAGACATACACATCCTCACTCTGGTTCTATGCCAGCCCCACAACTGGAACTTTTCCCCAATAGAATCTTCCCTCTCCTGACTTCCATGAGCTCAGGTCAATGAGGCCTGCAGGCCTTCAATAGCAAATGGAAGTTCAAAACTGGTAATACCTAATAGAACATATGTTGATACAAAGGTCTGTCACAACATTAGATGATAATATGTGTTACTATGGATTTATAATAAGTTATAATGCAGCAGTCATTTTTGATTGAACACAAAACTAGTGAGCATAAAACGAACACAAGAGGAGGGATAACCGAGTAGGGATATTTATATTCATGTAGCATAGTCTCGGAACGGTCAACTGGTTATTTGGCTATCCGAATACACCTCTGGTGTATTTTCAGAGTAAATGCCCCTCCCATAAACCTCATTGTGTGTGTGTGTGTGTGTGTGTGTGTGTGTGTGTGTGCTCTGATGCAGTGACATGAAGGTGAATGGGCTAGCATCTCCACGTGGTAGCATCCCAAAACAGCAGGCCCAAAACAGCGCACCTCCAGGGGTGCAGTCAGAAGTCACCTGCGACAAAGCACCGCTCACCAAATTTGAGTAGGTTTCCCCGGCCTTTTTTAAAAATTTTATAAAAAAGATAAAGTATATTTTTTGGGCTTTTCATGCCTTTAATGACAGAAACAGTGGAGAGTGACAGGAAGTGAATGAGAGAGAGTAGGGGTGGGATCTGGAAGGGACCATGGGGCGGCCGCGGGAATCGAACCTGGGTTGCCGGCATACGGTGCAGGTGCCCCAGCCAGTTGCGCCACAGCTGGGGCCTCCCCAGCCTTTTGTAGAGGGGTGAACACATCTGCCTAGAGACCCTTCCTTTAAGCTCCATGAAGAATTGTTAATTGGTGTGTTTTATTTTCAAGTTGATAAAGTGAATGAATCACTCTAACAGCCATTTTTTGATCCCCTGTCTGTTCTAATCTAATCCTTAGATCTAACTAAGCATGTACTGTATGGTGGCATAAATAACCCATTCACCGCATTTGTTTACACTTTCTACATTTCCAATGCAGCTTATTCATTCCCCATGCACAGTATTACTGTAACCTTCCACCTTCAGTATTAGTCAAGTTTTATGTATTGATTTTGCAAAATGTCCTCAGTTCTGAAGTTAACACACAAGGGCGGGCTGTACATGGGAATGCATTTCTTTTCCTCCTCCTTCATTCTGCAACTCATGATGTCATTCTCCTCCAGGAAAGCGCCAGCCAACGGGGATCCCACTACAGATGCCTGAGTGTGTGACAGAGACTGATGTTGTGGCCATTCACATGTCACATCCAAACACAAACAATACTGAGCAGCAGAAACTGTAAGTAGTAGAGGCCAGTGTAATTATTGTCGTAAAGCTCGGAAGGCAAAAGATAGCAGAGTTAAGTAAGGCCTCTTTTTAATCCTCTTTCATTTACACATCTTGCATTTACTCATCTATTTATGTGTAAGAATAACTTTTTGGACATGGACTGATTTAGATTTTGTAGTTCTGTGCAGGACTCAATTTGCATCTCAGTATTGACTTTGTATTTCCTTTTATGCATGTACCAAGATTTTAAGATTGTACAGTTAACATAGATAGTCTTACCAAATATTGTACAGTTAAAATATACATTCAAGTCTTTATAATGTAAATTATTTGTGCATACCATATTCTTTCTTTATTTTACCTTCAATACAGAAGAGAGTTCAAGCTTCATGTTCGAGTAAGCATAGATTTATATACTGTATGCACACACACACACACACACACACACACGTCACACACACACACACACACACACACACACACACACACACACAGGAGAGATGTTAAATTCTTAGTGCTAGGTAGGGGATTTCCTACAGCAGTCAATCAACAACCAAGTCTATCTAATATATACACACACATGAATGGACTTTCAAGCTACTGAGCAACTCTTACCTACAGTATGTACAATAATAATAAGAAAAAAAAAATCTTTTTCCTATGCGACAAGACCGAGTTGCAGTGGTGTGAATTAAATGTTGCACGTATAGTAGCAAGCTGTCCCAAGCTGTCGCAAAGCATTCAACATGTTTAATCGCAGTTGCAGTTGCAGTTGCAGTTGCATCTGTCCTAGCAGTCGTCTACATGTTAAGTGTGTACGACGTTCAAGGCAGTCCTGGCTCTGGAAATGGGAAATAGTTTTAGCCAATTATCATACAGTATTGCTATAGGAGCATGGATGAGAGGGTTTAGTTGTTCAAATATCAACAACCTTTCCAACATTCCAGACTGCATTGAAAGATTGTTGAGCTGGAGTGCTACCTGGAATTTGTGATGGTGCTAGATGGTGCTAATTGGTCAAAAGGCTTACTTAGTATCAAAAAAATGGAAAGATACCAAGGCACTCTAGTAGAAAGTTTAAAATGCCTTTATTCTACTTGGCAACACATGATAAAAAACTCACTCCGACGCGCTTCGGCTGGAAGCCTTTGTCAGGGAGTGATTCCAGACTGCATCTTTAATTTGCTCATTGACATATCCGCAGAGAACCAGAGTTGATAAATGGCTAGATCGTATCATTTTGTATCACCTCCCATGTGAGAGAATAGAAAATGAGTTTGAAGTAAACGTTTGTGAATATCCACACTACTGATTGAAATAATGTTCTGAAAATGTCAAAAAGACACACCCGTTAAATGTTTTTCCTTGTTGATATGATAGTTATGCAAAATCATACTGCCTCAGGTAAACAAGGAATATTACCAAACCCTGATGCATTAATAGCCCTGTGTATATTGTCCACTAGTTGTGAATGCATATTTGTGGCAGTGTACTATACTTGTTTGTTTATTAAAATATGATTGACATTGAGTTATGTTTTGTTTTTGTTGAGGAAAGGGTTGCTGCACTGGTACACAGTAGACTGCACATTTATTAAAAAATAATAATAATAATAAAATAAAAAAGGAACACTTCCAAGATAACATATACTGTCTGTTTTGTTAAAGGAATATTTCGGTATTTTACACTTTAAGTCCGTTTTCTGTATTTCCTAGAATGAAAACCAGTGTTTGACACCGAAATCTCGACGATTGAGCCCGTTTGTGGAATTTGGCAGATTAGAAATACAGCTTCTGTCATCTTGTTATCAGGGATTTTCGAAATCCTGGAAGTACTCTTTCAACCGTGTGTGCCTAATATAACACAACAGAATTTGAATTTCACTGCGAAACTTGCTATAGAAGATCGTTGAAGACCAGTAACCACTCAATGAGCTGCACATTTTAAAAAAAACGAACGTTTAGAGGTGTTTTAAGGACAGAATAGACCATGCACAAAGCTAGCAATGTTAAAGCCATACAGAGCTCCATTCTAAAGTTGACAAATTCCACAAACAGGCTCAATCGTCGAAATTTCGGTGTCTAACACTCATTTTCATGCTAGGCAATAGCCTACAGAAAACGGGCTTAAAGTGTAAAATACTGAACTATTCCTTTAATTTACTCTCTTCTGCATATTTGGGCACCACTGAACACTGGATATAGGCCAGTGATGCGCGGGCTGATCCAAATCGAGCGGGCGACCGCGGTCACCCGCGGTCACAGGCAGTTATGGGTCAAGAAAAAATATTTTTAATGATATGCGGGTCATGTTTGGTCGGGTCGGTACAAAAAATATGCCGTTATTTTTTTGTCATTTATATCGTACATAATTGTCTTTAGAAGAGAAAGACATAAGTTGCAGCATTCCCACTGAAACGCGATTCTATCCCCCACATTTTGTCACGAACATGTAGAAATGCACTTGTTGTTTCTGCGTAGACAGACCCTCGGCTACACTTGACATGCAGTTGTGTTCTGTTCTCAGAGCATATGCTTTCTCTGTCTATGATCTGCAGCTTTTTTCTCGAACTGCTGGATCTACAGAAAGTGGCAGAATCGTCTACTGAGCAGCGAAGTTGCCGATGCAATGCGTGCTTCTCAAGTCTGATAATTTGCAGCAAGATCGAATGGTATTATGGAAAGAAAAATAAACTAAAAGTTTCCCAAATCAGGAAATACTTCTTAATTTAATGGCATCAAGGCATAGGCTATAGCCTACAATTGGTATGAGCATGCAATGTGTGCGTCCTTGCGCAACTTATATAGGCCTAGTGGCTCGTTGGAAAGCCCCACGTCTGCTCTTCCCCACGTTGTGCAATAAAGGTTTCATCTCGCTGCAATTTATAATTGCGGAGCAATGGACTTTTGGTCCATTGATGAAGACGTTAATAAAGAGTTTCTTAATAATATTCTATGCCTGCATTTCATGCTTGGGAGAGCTTCAAGGCATTCATGTGAGGAACGGCTGAAACAGAATTTGTATAGGAAAATCCTAGGCTAATTATGTTCAATGTTGAGTCAAATAGCCACATTTTTGGATGAATGCTGACACGGAACAAAAAAAAGGTAGACTAAATGCATGTTTCCCAAATTCTGAGCAATTATAGGCTAGGCCTATATATAATTAGGCAATATATATTATTGTTTTACATGCATATGAGATACCAATTTTGCGTAGCTCAATGGCGCTACGACTAAGTTAGACTACTTTTTACAATAAGCGGGTCGGGAAGCGGGTCGGGTCCTGTATTTCAATAATTATTTTTTGCGGTCCGAGTTGCGGTCGGGTTAGTTGTAAACGGCGGGGCGGGGCGGGTCGTTCAGACACGTACCCGCGCATCACTGATATAGGCCTAGTATACAGTAAAATGTTGTGTCAGAACATCTCTACCCGATTCCAAGGCCCAGCGTAGCCCCTCTTATGTCAGGACGGCTACATTTCCGCAGAGAAAATGCAAAGTGTGCTTGCTCAACTGTAGTGCATCAACAGGATCAGACATTGGAATTAAAACACTGCAGATATTTCTTCTTGGTATACGCTCAAGGAAAGTTTATGTGGTAATAAGTTATAAAAGTATTCACAATTGTGGCTACTGCTATCAAAGAGGTAGAGAAAACCCCAAGGAGAAGGAAAGCTAATAGCTTTGATTGAATGCGACATAAAGGAGAATTCCGGTGTGATATTGACTTAAAGTGTGTTGAAACATGATACCGAGTGTGAGCATTTGTCTCAGAGCTGATCTCGACCTGCCCCCTGCACTCAGAAATCTGCCGCTAGTTAGACGATGCTACCAACAGGTTTTCAATGGGGGTGCCTCGGGCATCGGCTTAGCCATGCAAATAAATCACTGTTTTACACCATTTGTGAGGCTCAAAGTAGCTCCACACTTTATTGGTAGACTTCTGAGGGCCCTGACATTTAAAACGAGATACTGAGAACTTTGGAAGTGCACAGGAAATGTATTACAAGCATTGTTTACAAGCAGTACCTTCATAGAATCTCTCCGCTGGCCGCCATCTTGTAATCAAGTCGCGATAAACTGACTGACAAGCATGAATGAACAGGGAGGACAGGGGAACATATTGCAAAAGTAATTCCATATGAAATATATAGTTATACTGTCTACAAGAGCATGATGAGTACACGGTATCAACGAACCTCAAAATGTTTGCAATGTGTTCCCCTATCCTTCCTGTTTGTTTGTGCTTGTCAGTCAGTAATACTAACCCACTTTATTTCTCTTCTTTTCCCCTATACCTCACCTGTGAGGTAAACCATTACTCATTGCCTGCTGTGGTCCCCTGCCCGGATTCCTGCAGCCGGTTGCACCAGCTGAACGTAAGTTCCATCTTAGCTTAGTTTGAACGTAAACTGGCGCTACGTTGAGGTTTACGAACTACTAAAATAGAACGGGTTGCACCAAGCAGATAGTTTCAATGTAGGCACTAAGTTATGACTTAAATGACACACTAACTTACACCACCCTTTCCCTAGGTGTAAGTACCATCGTAAGTACCATGTTTTTTTTCATTTAAACGGTGGAAATGTTACATTTAACAAAGTATAAGCCGAGAAGAGTTACATATACGCGACCCTTAGGCTACACACATTTAATTTACTTCGGCAGTGTTTAAATCAAGTTATTCTTGAAATCGTAGGCCTAATGGACCTAGCGGTACAAATACCAAAGCTATCCACTCAAAGCACACATTTCCTTGCTGTTTATCGAGCTGTTATCAGAGATTTCATTCTAGCAGCTAGTCATATTAGAAAGATTTACCGTTACCTTAGCTATCCAGTGCGGTAACTTTGGTTACGTTAGGTGAACAGTGGTTGCTGAAATATTCCCAAAGTACATACAACAAAATAAAGTCTTATTTAAAAATGCAGTGTTATTTTATTCCATATAACAAAATAATTGTGGAGGAAGTCAAACTTCAACATGGCTTTATCATACAACAGCGAACGTTACGTTACCAATGCAAGGATTGTGAATCTGTGACGCCTCCGATATAATTAGTGATATTGATTGGTTGTCAACGGTAAAAACGTCATTCTATGCGACAATATTTTGATTTAGTAGCTACGGTGTAACTTTAGTAGCGATGGTGCAACAGAAAAAGAATGCAGCGCTAGTTTGAAACTAGTTAGTTTCAACGTAAGGTTAAGACGCAACTTACACCTCAACTTACAATCGGCCTTACGTTCGACTGGTGCAACCGGCTGCTGGCCCCCGTATCCTAGCGACCCATTACTTTCCATTACTAATTACGAATGGACAATTTATTCCCTACACTGGACTATTCTGATATACAAATGATTTTACTCTACCGTAACTGACCCTAGGCAGATGGGTTGGGCCCTTGAGTTGTGGATCTGTCCGAGGTTTCTTCCTATACTGTATGTATCTCCTCTTCTAGAGAGTTTTTCCTTGCCCCTGTTACTCATGGGCTCTCTTTGAATGTAATCCACAACCGGCGGGTCAGTTTCCCCCCTCCACCACCTCCCCCCACCATTCAAAGTCAAGGGTGAGGGTTATTAGGGCGCGAGCACCGAGGTGCGGCCACTGAAGTGGACACACACACACACACACACTCCCCATTCTCCATTTGTCTATCCTACTTCTTCTAGCCTATCCTAGCCCCAAGCACATTGTCTGATGTGGTTGACAGACACATACATTCAAGGAAATTGACCAAATTTGGTGGGCTTGTGTGTTATTGCTACTGCTAGTCAGAGACAGAGCTCTGGCATAGGGTGTGGCTTAGGGACTCTATATCGCCACCTAGCACATTGTCTGTTGTGGTTGACAAGTTCATTCACGAAAAAGGACCAAATTTGGTGGGCATGTGTTTTGCTATAGCTATTCAGAGACAGAGCTTTGGCCGAGGGTGTGGCTTAAGGACTCTATAGCGCCACTTAGTGTGTTACCTGTTGTGATAGACCAATACATTCACGAAAATGAATCAAATTTGGTGAGCTTGTGTGTTATTACTGCCGCAAGTCAGAAACAGAGCTCTGGCCTAGGTTGTGGCTTAGGGAGTCTATAGCGCCACCTAACGCATTGTCTGTTGTGGTTGATACATTCACAAAAATGAGCCACATTAGGTGGGCATGTGTGTTATTGCTACTGCTAGTCAGGGATAGAGCTCTGGCCTAGGGTGTGGCTTAGGGACTCTATAGCGCCACCTAGCACTTTGTCTATTATGATTGACACATACATTCTCGACAATTAGGTACTCTTGTGTGTTATTGCTGCCACTAGTCAGAGACAGAGCTCTGGCCTTGGGTGTGGCTTAGGGACTCTATAGCACCACCTAGCTTGTTGTCTGCTGTGGTTGACACATACATTGATGAAAATTAACCAAATTTGGTGGGCATGTGTGTTGCTCATGCACATGCAAACCAACAAGTATGTCTTGCTTTGTTAGATGCCGAAATGTCACCAGTCCGCACCGCAGGTGCTCGGGCCCGCCATCGCCGCTTGCGGCTATCTTTACAATGTTATAACCCACAATGTCATACATTTTCTGAAAGATTGGACTCTTGGGAATCCAAAATTGACCATCTCTTTTATGTACAATCTGTATAGTGCTTTACATTGTCAGATTAATCATACTATGTCTTAATTAAATTTAATCAAAAATGCCCTCCTCCCCATCCTCCGCTTTTGGTGCCATCTGGCTGCAGTGTAGCTGCACTATAACAAGTAGATGCCACATATTGGGTACTGAAATATTCTCAAGAATCCATAGAAATGGAATCTTCATGTTGTTTTATCCAATATTAGTTGTCCAGATGTATAGTTTAGCTTATATACAATCATTGAACCAACAAAGTAAATGCAAAAATAGAGACCTTTGTGTAATTATTCCATATTTTGTGTAGTTACTCTATATCAGAACACCCGACATACAAACAAAAAAGTCTACAAGAAACCTCAAAGTGTTACCTTTAATTTGAGACCGAGATGATGCTTCTACACAAAGGGGTTCAGGTGCAGTAAGCATTTGATTGTCAGTATGCATTTTGGATTGCCAAAAGTCCTATGGGGAGTTTACATAGGGGATTTTTAAAAACGCATGGGCATATCTTGGCAAATAATAATAGTTTGTGAATTTAACACTCTGTTTAACACTCTGTAAAGCGCCATGAGACATGTGTAATGTTTTGGTGCTCAATAAGTGAAATTAAACTGAAATTGAAACTGAAATTACTGTAAATGTAGCCTACTGCTTAAACGACCTCATGTTCACAATTGTCTTTGAATGTTCCAATACACCGATCAAAATATTAAAATAATCAGAAGATTGAAACAAGTGTTATGCATGACTAGATATGTTTATTACAGATAGATAAAGAGTACATGTGATTACACAGTATTGCAAATAAGTAGTACTACATTTGTAAGCATATTGATATGCCGCCTTAGACTTTGGCATGACGTGACGAATGCACAGTTCTCTCCAATCTTCATACAGCACTCCTATTTATCTATTAAGAGAAAAGATGGTGCAGAAAAGGTTAATGTCATTCTGTGCAAAATTTTTACCTTATAACAAATAACTTTATAGTAAAGTAAAGTAAAAATCTAGTAGTTCTACAGTCGCCAAAAATACCTGAAACTGCATAATATACTTTTAATACATGAGAACAGGTCAACATGTGAATACTTCTTTCCAAACACTTGGATAGTCTGTGCCTGAGTTAAGAAACCATGCCCATCTTTCCAAATATTTGGAAGCCTTGACTTAAATTTTCGCGGAGGTATAAATCTGTCATTTTTTAATCACTCTTAACTTTCTTACTTTTTACTTCCTTGTACCTTTTGTATTTGCAAGATAAGAAACTGTACAGCTTTCAGGAGATCATGTTTATTATGCCGCTAGCATAGCTAGCGTAGCAGTCTTATAGTGATTGTCAAAGTTTTTTTTTTCTTTTATTCTTTTTCTATTTTCCTGTCATCTACTTCCTGAATTTTTTTTAAACGATTCCCGGGACACCATAACATCGGGGCACATGAAACTTGGTGGGCATGTAGCCCCATTAGACTTATACGGAAAAATTTAGTTTGGTCCCCGGGGTCCACTCCATCCCCGTGCTGGATATTGCTTATAATATTGCTTTAATCGCTCCTTTTGTTCAGATGAGATGTTATGAACTGCACAAAATGTCATGTGTATTATTAACCTGACATCCTCTGGGAGTATGCCAAGTTTTGTGGAATTTCATCCATGGGGGGCTGTATAATAAATGTATGTACCGGTCACTGGTCACTTTAGTGACTGGTCACCTAACGGCCTGCAGATGGTGCTATTTAGCGAAGGGTTGCTGGGAATGATACTGTCAACTCTTACACACACACGTATGCACACACACATCAACAGATTCACACGCACAAATAAACACACATTGACAGATTCCACACATGTGCACACACACACACACACACACGCATCCAAACACATAGACACACACACACACACACACACGCATTTTTATACACAAAAGCAAACTCACACATGCACACACTCATTTATATACACATGAGCTGCAAGAGTAGGAGATATATGCATATCAATTGCACAAAAAGGAGATGCAAGCAAGTTGACAAGCGTCATTTATTTTTGTGCAGAACTGAGTGGCGGTCATATTGTGTACCGCTATGCGGTGCATCTAGTCTTATAATATGTTTCTAAAGGAAGTGGAGTTCACTTACTGAGAGGACGGGGCACCGGCCATCACGTCGGTGCACAGCATCTGTACGATCTTCTTAGAGATGCCCTGAAGAGCAGTGAAGTCAGAGACACTGTACACGTGCTGGTCATGAGGTGCACTGGCAATCTCTGTCAGCTCCGACTTGTCTGCATTTTTGATGCCGATGGCGTAAAGGGTGACCCCCTGATTCCTCAGGTTCTCTGCATATGACTTGACATTGTCCCCTGACTTGCCATCTGTTATGACAACAGCAATCTGGGGCACTTTCTCTTTGGCGCGGCTTCCTGCGCTTTCCACAAAGTGCTTCTTCAGGATGAAGTCCAGCCCCAAGCCAGTCCTCGTGCCCCCCCTCATGTATGACAGCTTGTCAATGTACTCAAGTACCTGTCTTTTATTCTGATAGGTGTTGAGACTGAACTCTGTGCGTTGTGTGTGGCTGTACTGCACCATGCCAATCCGAACATAATCAGGATCAACATCAAAGCCGTCTACCAGAGTGTGGAGGAATACCCGGATACGCTTGAAGTTCTCAAGTCTAACACTCCCAGATCCATCAACCAGAAAGACAATATCAGCCACAGTCTTCTTTGTGCAAGCTGGGAGAAAGATTTTCATCAAAGTCAGAGAAAAGCAATCAGATGGACAATCATCAAATGATTTTCAGTTCAGTTTAGTTCAGTTCCAGAGGTTCATAGAACATTCATAAAATCTGAAACAAAATTCCGTTTACTTTCCATCGTACCGCGCAGACTCATACTCACTTCGTGACGTTAGCCATTGCTGCTCGTCTGATAGATGGGATTATTATTATGTTTACTTGCCTCTAGGTAATGCTTTACCCTATCATACAGTAGGCTACCGTAGGCTACAAGCTTTTTCACTGATCTGGCAAATGACTTTCTGTCATGGTTTTCGTGCAGGCTGGACTGAGCTCTAACAGCAAATTCACTGAGCTTCTTATCCAAACATTACGGGAAATCTCCCTACTGTGCAACGTTGAACGTTAGCTTCCCTCCAACCGACGTGCTAACTATACTTCTTTACGGGAAACCAACGTTATATACGAGAAAGACATGAATTAGTTGTGCCCCGTCCATGGGGGTTAGCAGAGCGTTGATCACCAGCACAATTCATGTTTCAACTTCCGGGAATATTCCTGCCCCCTTGGTTGCAATGGAATTTCATTGAAGGTGAAACTCAGCTAGTAAGTATATGTTGCTAGGCAACACCCACAATACTGTCAACTGTTGTGTGGCGAACTATTTATTTTGTTAGCGGAAGTCACGACACGGTCATTGCTAAAGACACATTGAGTTAAGTTTCTTTTCTTGTCTTGGCAAGTAGCCGTATAATAAGCGGGATAATGTATAGAACGCCGGTCAGGAAAATAAGTCCCTTCAGGACAAAGCAAAACCATCCTGTCAGGACTAATGACTGGCATTCTATACATTATCCCTTATGATCATGTAATTGTGATTATGTATTTTTTCCGAGGAGGAACCTCATGCTCCCCATTCTAATTGTGGCCACTCAAAATGTTGTCTTCCACAACGCCCCTGAATGCGACCATTCGTTGATATTATGAAATAACACATGCACAGGAGACTCACCCGCCTCATAGCAGTTTCTTACTCCTTCCCTGATGTCACAGACTTGTTCCGTTGTGCACTCTGATTTTTCACATGAAAACACACCATCTATACAGGTGCACTTATCCAGGCAGTCTTCACTCACCACTGTCTCCCCAGACTGCAGGAAAACAAACATTACACATGGTGAGAAATAACACTCCATATCACAGCCAGCTAGTGCATTCACAACACTACACTTTGCACACACACACACACACACACACACACACACACACACACCTTGTAATAGTGTCCGTCAACCACACAGCCACATTTTCCCAGTGGCTTACATTCTCCACCATCAAAGGCAAAACCATCCTCACACTCGCATCCCTCCTGGCAATGTGAGCACTTCTGAGGCGTAGTGAGACTGGCACAGGTAGTGGAGCAGGTATCGGCACAGAGCTCATACTGACTGTTCTTTGGGCACGTCATCGCTATGACAGAGAGAATTTGAAAATGAAATAAAATGTTTTGGAAGGGTGTAGTTTGATACACAGAGGGATTGAAATTCAGCCTACCCATAACTCTGAAGATGCATACAGTATGCAAAGGAAAATGCTCATTAAAATATTCCAGCTCTTATCAGTTCAGGTTCTCTTAAAACATCAGAATAAAGCATTCTTTGCAGTAAGAAAGAACACATTTTTATCATATAATGATATAAAACTGTATATATAACACTCACGACAAAATGTTTTATTTCGCCAGCAGTAAACTGAAGCCCCAGATTCCTGACAGACGGTAACGTAGTTCTGCAAGTGTTGGCAAAGAACATCTTTACTGCCCCCTTGCTCCGAAAGGTCTTTCACACATTTGTCAAAGTACTCTTGTGGTGGTACAGTTGCGTGGCACTTTGAAAAGGGACCGTTTTTGTCTTTCAAGATGTCACACAACTTTCTGGACTTCTTTTGCTGTTCTGGTGGTGGAGTAGGGCACTGGGACCCACAGCCTGTCTGACATTTCACACCCTTCTGATTCACGACCCAGCCCTCAGCAAACGCTTCTGCCGAGGAGGCCTGGGCACCTCCAGGTAAGGCGAAGTCATCGGCCGGGTTGCCGTTGTAGTTTCCACAGAGGCCCAGCAGCACGCCTTTGTAAGAGGATGGCATTTCCACTCTAACCATGGAGGTGGTGTCATAGGTCACCTCCAAGCCAAAGTTAGTCTGCAGAATGATGACCAATCCGTTCTGATAGACTCGCACATTCCCGTCGTCCAATTGGAGAGGGAGATTCACTCGGATGTCATTCAGCTGTCAGTGGAGAGGGAGTGAAATGGCAAAACAATGAATTAAAGGACTTAGGACTTTAGGATTTGGATGTGAAATGGGATTTCAAAAGGGATTTTGTGCCATACACCATAAGTAGGTTAGGCAGATAGCAGTAGGTTAGTAGTACAGATGACAACCAGAAATTGAATTATTTAAAAGATAATGCAATTACCATTACTTCCCAGATTCTTCCAGGAAGCATGACGATGTTGTAGTCACTGACTTCTATTTGGACACTACGGGTAATGGTTGGATCATTGGCCGCAGATTCTTGATGGACTACCACACTGAAAGGAACCCTCTTACCATCATTGTCTTCGGTGACCTCTGCCATTTTGTACACACAGTTGCCAGGAACGCTGAAGTCCTTGTTGTCAAAGGAGTGATAGTGTCCCATTCCACATACTGAGCAGGTGGCTTTGGTGGTGGGGAAGCAGTCCTTGATCCCGTCCTGGATGCGGCACACTTCGTCAGGCCCACAGGAGAAATCAGGTTGGCACTGAACCTTTCCATCGTTTCCACACACACAACGGCCCTTGCACTGGTCATTGAGGAAGAACACCTGGCCTTGCTGGTAGTAGCGGCCTTTGTGCGCACAACCACACTGTTCCTCTGGCACACACTGTCCGTCACTCAGCACAAAGCCGTCATCGCACTCACAGCCCTCACTGCAGGGGGTGTTTTCACAGTCTTCGGGCTCCTCAGTTCCACGACACATTGCAGAACAGCTGGACGGGCAAAGCTCGTAGTGGCTGTTTGCTTTGCAATCCAGCGCTGCCAAAAAGAAATCATACACATCTCTGTGTGAAACGAGAGAGCTGACAATGGAGAGGATGACAACATGGATTACATTTCGTCAGTTGTTAAAGTTAGTCATGTTAGAAGCAGTATAACATTATAACAAGGAACTTGTGCTCTGTAGCACCCTTGAATCAAACACGTGGCCTTCATTTCTTTCCCTAAAAAGTGATTGTACTCACGACAAAGTGACTCTGTTCTCCAAACATTGATCCTGGCTTTTGCGTCCTGGCACACAGAGGTGTACGTGCTGAGGGCATTGCAAAGTGCAGAGGAGTGACCCTTATACATGCACATGTCGTAAACACAGTCTTCATAGTACTGCTCTGGATTCACTTTGCTGTGACAATCCTTGAAGGGACCAGTCTTGTCTGTGAGGATGCTGCAGTGTTTTCGGAATGGCTCATTCTGCTCTGAATTGATGTCACACTCATAGCATGTCTTTCCTTCACATGTGTCTTTGCACCGAGGGTCATCCTTCACTTTCCAGCTTTTACCAAACTCTGTAGGATTTTTGGCAGGGGTTTCGTTGGGTGTGAGCATGTCATCGTTTCCATGGCCGTTGAAGTTTCCACACAGACCACCTAGCACTCCATGGTAGGTGCTTGGGACAGTAACTGACACATAGCTTCTCCAATCAAACTGCATTTCCAGGCCAAACTCAGTTTTGACCACTCCAGCCCGGCCTCTTCGGAAAATAGACAGTCGTCCATTTTCCAGTGTCAGTGGCAGGTTTACAAACACGTTATTTAGCTTTACAAGAAGACAGGAGTTAGTGTCAGTAGAGGAAGCTTTTTCATAAAGAATTTGCAGTAAAATTCAAATAGAACATGCTATCTTATGTCTTTAAAAACCAACCTTGGACCACAGAAAACTGATTAGATTATCTTTTAGCATGAAGTGGATGATATCAGAGCTGAAGATTTGCTAATGAAAGACCTTACCTTCACTCTGCCGGGATTGTCGCTGCTCAAAATAATGGTGTGTTCATACACTTTTATCAAGGCTGTCTTGGTGTACGCCACCGCAGTGTTTCCACCTCTGTTCTCATTCTGGACCTGCACCTCAAAGGGTTCCAGAGCAGGATCTGTAGTGCTGATTACTTTGGACAAGAGGTATGTGCATGTTCCTTGGAAGTCAAATTTCTTTCCATCAAACGAGCGGTAGTGTGGGTCACCGGAGCCACGGCAGGTACCATAAGACAGCGGGTAACAGTTTCTCACACCGTTCCTCAAAGAACACACTTCAGAACTCTTGCACTTGGTAGCAACGCACTGCGGGGTTCCAGACGTACATGTGCATTTTTTAGTGCATGTGTTGTCAGTCCAAAATGTCTGCCCTGCAGGGTAATAGCGCCCTCCACTGGTACAGCCACATGAGCTCACTGGCACACACGTTTCACCACTGAGCACAAAGCCCTTGTTGCACTGGCAGCCCTCTACGCAGGGCTCCTTACATGTGGACGGGGCGTTTCTCTCAGCACAGGAGGCTGCGCACGCTGACCCACATGCTTCATAGTGGCTATTTGCAGGACAGTCCATGGCTGTGGATGGTGAAAGAAAAGAATATAACAACACATCAACTGCTTTGTCAATGCGATATACAAATACAATGTGTTTTGATTGTATTTAAGATACAGTATGTCATCAATCAGATAAAATGTTATATACTCAGAATATACAGAATACTCTTCAGCTTAAAAACTAAGAACATGGAATTATATCATTTTCTCATGGTCTCATGGCTAAATACACTTACGACAGTTTGCAAGAGTTCTCCAGCCATCAATCTTGATGCCCGCAGCCATGCATGTATCGGCATAACTTTCAATGTTGTCACAGAGGAAGCTTTTGATGCCTTTATTGATGCAGATGTCATACACACAGTTGTCGAAGTACATGCCAGGGTCAACTTCGGGTATGCATTTAGCAAATACACTGTTGGTGTCGGTGATGAGGCCACAGTACTTCACTCCACTAAATTTATTCTTCTGTGCTGGCAAGCAACTGGGGCATTTCCCACGACAGTTGTCATGGCAGAACAGATCTCTATCCGACACTTTACAGCTCTTTGCGAACTCGAGGGCTGAGGAGAGTCGACTTCCAGTGCGGCTGGTCCATTCATCCTTGCGGTCACCGTTGTAATTCCCACACAATCCGCCCAGTGTACTGAAGTAGCTGCTTGGTGCCGTGATGCGCAGCATCGTATTCCAGTCGTATGTGACTTTCAGCCCAAACTTTGTTGTCAAAACGGCATTCCTGCCTCTCTGGACCACCTGGAGCTTTCCCCCTGCTAGACTCACAGGCAGGTAAACAATTTCACCGTCCACCTGGTGAAGAAGTGGGGTATTGGAACATCAACAAATGTAAAACCTTTTAGAGTATTCATTTTGATTCACCATGTAAGTCAGCAACATTTTACTGTATGCACAGCACATAAATGCATTCCCAATGTCACAAATGGGTTTGATTTCTCCTAGCCCTTAAAGGAATAATCCAGGGTAAAAACAACCAAAGTTCTTATTGGCGATAACGAGTTCAAACTTTCATTTGGGAGCAAAAATACAGTATTTGCCCTCTTCCCGATTCATTCTGTTTTTGCATATTTGTATAATTGTAATATAGGACTAAGTGAGTAAACATAAAATGCAGCTTTTAAATGGTAATTTAATTTATTGAAGATTCAAATCCTATATCACCCATGTGAAAAAGTAATAACCAAATAACTGATAACTCTTGGTGGCAACAACAGCAATCAAATGTTTAAAATAAGTCGCAAACATGATCGCCGCAGAGGAAATTTGGCTCACTCTTCTTTGCAGACTGATCCTGTCAGTACTTTCATTATCATCTTGAATTTCTTTTTGAGACCTTCTAGGCAACTTCACATTGACTGACAGGTTCTATTTAAGTGATGTTTAGATACAACCGGGTTTGCAGTAATCATCCTGGGGTGTTTTTTATGTTGAACCCAATTGTCAATAGATTTGGTTAATTGGTTCATTTAGTAACTAGGGGGCAATTACATGTTCACATATAGGGCCAGGAAGGATTCCAAAAAGGGTTACATTTTTTCCAATAAATGAAATCATCGTTTAAAAATGACATCTCGTGTTTACTTAGATTATCTTTGTCTAATATTACAATTTGTTTGATTATCTGAAACATTTTAGTGTGATAAATACAGTGTGAATTTGAAATACTGTGACAATGTAAATGTAAAAATAGAGGAAATCAGGGCAAATACTTTTTCATAGCACTGTGTTAATCAGAAGAGTTTTGAGCTACAGTAGATCCTTTTTTACATTAACAACTAAATGGCTTATAGAGAAAGAGCAAGGGGCATGGTGCCCAAGATTGTTTTCACAATTATTCCTTTAATTACATGTATTAGAACTAGGAAAAGCTACTCTACAGACATTCCTTACCTCAACTCTGGCCCTTTTTTCGCTGATGGTCACGGTGTGATTGTACACAGTGACCGTGACCTTCCTGACATACGCCACCCATTTGTTGCCTCTGTGGTTGTTCTTGGCCAGGACTGTGAAGGGAACAAGGCCTGCCTCTTTTTTCAAAACCTCGGCCATGGTGTAGGTGCAGGTGCCTTGGAAGTCGTAGCGTTTCCCATCAAAGGTTCTGTAATGGGGATCACCAAGAGCCGAGCAGGTATCCTCTGATGTGTGAACACATTTACCTCCCCTGCACTCCTCCTTCTCCCGACATGTGATGCCATCACAAGGGTCAGGTAGTGGAGTTGGTTCAAAAACTAAACAAATACGATTATTACATTAAGAGGATTTCAACCAGAGTGTCTGGAATATGTCGTCGTCAAACATTTGGCAACAAATGGACATTTTTCAATCAAATATTTTGTTTTGGCTGGTTGTATTCAATCAGTGTTGATTTAGTTCATACTCCAGATTCATCAACAATGTCAATCAATTTGTAATCACATTGTACTATATAAATATCATTATGCTATTATTTAACACCTTAACTGGTTATATTTTATTAAAGTTTAAATAAAAACTTACCTGAAGTGCACACCCCAGTTGTACCATAACCGTGTCTCTTTTTACCACCAAAGACATAAACGGCCATGAGGGCCTGTCCACTAAAGCACACAGGATTTTTTTTCCTTCCAAGACGCTTCATGGCCCACACAAACCGACTATCTGAGGGGAAAGGCCTCCAGTTGGTCACACCGCTGATCGTGTTTGAGCCCTCAGCCTCCGAGACGATGACAGCTATGTTGTCATACGTTTCTTGTGGGTACACTGACCATGTATTTGACATCTCAGAGGTGGGAAGGATGTTAGTCAGAAACTCATCGTGTGGAAGGTTTCTTCCAAAGTACATCACCATAACCCTCTTGTTGCTACTTACAATAACAGGGTAACCTTTTCTCATTGTGATTTTCAGATTTTGCCCAGCATGAAGTAGGTGCTGTTTTCCAGAAATGGAAACCTTTGTCTTGTCATCAGCTGCAACAACATAGGCATAGTCTTTGTTGCCCATAGCTGGAACCAAATAGTGATCAGAAAGTCTTTCCACCGGGAGTAGCTGCTCATATACGTGTTCACAGGTTCCTTCTAGTCTAGCACATTGGTCTCCCACCAAAACAGCCAGAGGTTGTGTAGAAGTGATCCTGGTGCCAGTGAATGACCTACGGCTCATAAACTGGTAGACTTGATTAGGCTTTAGTCTGAGGGTAACTTTCCTCCCTCTCTTCCATTTGTCTCTCTTATTGACCCTCATGCAGGCAGCAGGCAGGATTTCCACCACATTCTCTTTGTCACCATTTACGAGAGCAACAAGAGCAGATGAAATTGTAGGATCTGGTGTGAACACTACATACTTCCTGCCCAGGTTGGATGTTGGGAGGATGACACTACTGTCTCCGGTGAAAGATTTTATATTTGATGTCACCACAGTGATGTCGCTGTCAGACGTAACACGGACAATTTTGTTAGATAACCCTGGACCTGACAGTTCGGCTTTAGCTGGTAAATTGATAAAAGTTGTGCTCCCTTTGGGCACTGTCTTGGTCTTTGTGCAATATGGAGACCATACTTTCACCGTGGCTGTTTTTTCATGAGCAGTAATAGCAAGCTGAAGTTTTCCAGTTTTCCAGTGGTTATAGTTTGTCAAGAAAGTGGTAAAAAATTCTTGACCAACAGGACATCCACTCACTGCTGAAATCAGAAAATAGTGAAAATGTCAGGTGAAACATGTTAGCCTGAAAAAGAAGTTCAAGTTTATTGTCGTGTACTTATAAAAAAGCATTTATGAGTAATGAAATTGAAATGAAATTCCTTGTGCTCAAGAAGCATTCATGACTCTTTCATGAAACATGACTCAACAACATTCATACCAACCCTTTCATGAATGTGGAAGACAAAACATCAAAAACTTGTCAAAATAAAAGTCCAACAATCGCAAAGCAGCATTGCTGTCTTTTTCGTCGTTTTGTCTTCCACATTCATGAAAGTGTTGGTACTGTATGCATGTTGAGTCTTGTTTCATGAATCAGTCATGAATGGGTAACACTCCATAAATATCAAACTAGCCATTAACTAACCCTTTGTTAATATTTGTTAACTGTTACTAAAATATCTATTTGCCACAAGTTAATGTTTTTTTCATCATTAATTAAATATTAGTTGTTTACATATAATCTGTATGTTAATGTTTTAACAAGTAGAAAACAATCTATTACTAATATTGTATAAATATTTGTTAATAGTTAACTAAATGTATTTTTGGCACAAATTAACAGTTATTTCTTACATCATTAAATGTTAAATGTTTATTTACAAGCTATATGTTAATATGAAAGTTAATTACATATTATTACTTAACTAATTGTTATTAAACTGTGTTTCTGCCTATCCCAATATGAACCACTCCTCATAGGACCCTTATAATAGTTGGTTAAGCTTAATTAATATATTAGTAATATATAACTATCAGTATGGAGGAAACCTTATAATAAAGTTGGTCAAGCTTTATTAATACATTAGTAATATATAACTATCAGTATGGAGGACCCTTATAATAAAGTTGGTTAAGCATAATTAATATATTAGTAATACATAACTATTAGTATGGGGGACCCTTATAATAAAGTTGGTTAAGCTTAATTAATACATTAGTAATATATAACTATCAGTATGGGGACCCTTATAATAAAGTTGGAACAGTAATTATTAATTATTTACAAATATTTCTTGTAACATTTATCAACGATAGAAAATATTTTACACTGGGTCTCTCACACTGGAAATGAATGATCTCAGCACACACTGTCGGGACGAAGGATGAAAATAACATTCATAAAGTCAAATAACTCTCAAATAGCTTTTTGTTTTCTACTGGAACACTGGCCACTTATGGTTAACCTGATGGTCTCCTGGAACACTGACCATGTAAATGCAGTCAATGATGGTTAAGCTGATCAAAAAAGATTAACTAGAATGACAACAGAATGTATAAAATATTAAATAAACAGAGAGAGAGCGAGTGGGTTCAACCAGAAGAGTGAGAAAAAGAGAGAAAGACAGAAAGTGTTAGTGAGGACAAGGACTTGGAAATGGAAATGTTGGGTTTGGATGGTGTTGATTAGGCTAAGTGGCGTTGGTTAGCACACCCGTGATTGAAGCAGTTTCTTCCTTTAATTTATTTTATTGCGTTGCCTTCAACAATTGCCATACAACATGTATGAATATGGGTAACATGTGTGTGGTCTGTAAAGAACCAGAGAAGCCATCATTAGTAGTCTAATGCGGTCACTGTATCACATAATCAGTAATCACTGTCTAATAGATAAACAAGGCAGGCCACATGTTAAGCACCCCATTTACATCCAATGCTCATTGGTAATTTACTGATTCCCGGGACACCGTAACACCGGAGCACATGAAACTTGGTGGGCATGTAGCCCCAGTAGACTTCTGCCGAAAAATTTCGTTTCGTCCCCGGGGGTCACTCCACCCCCGCGCTGCCCCCGCCCGAAGCCCAAAAATTGCAGTTTTTCCTACATAACTACCTGAACCGTGGCGCCGAGGATGACAAAATGTTATCAAATATGTTGGTCTCAAGAGCTTGTATCAACTTAGCTCATAACCAGTCATTTGTGATTTGCACCCCCCTGTTTAAAATTGAAAATGCAATGTAATATTGCTTTAATTGCCCCTATCTTCAGATGAGATGTTATGAACTGCACCAAATCTCATGTGTATAGTGAACCTGACACCCCCTGGGAATATGCCAAGTTTTGTGGAATTTCATCCATGGGGGGCTATAAAATAAATGGATTTATGTGTACATTCAGGACTGTATACCCATCGACCTGTAGATGGTGGTATTAACCCTCTGGAGTCTAAATCCCCCACTGGGGATTTGAAAAACTGTTCCAAACACACATCTCAATCTCTGCTAGTATTTGTCCTAGAAACAGATAAGTGACACCATTAGAAACCTTTAATGAACTAGTTTCCAAATATATATGTTTTAAAAGAGAATGGTTGCTCTGGGTGCTGGATCATACGGTCATACACACACACACAAACACAGACAAGCACAGGCACATACACACACACACACACACACACACACACACACACACTCATAAATACACACACACAGACACATACCTACACACACACGCACCAGCACACGCATGTACATAACAAATTACACAAACACATGCACAAACACGCCCACACGCATGCACACACACACCCTCTCACACACACACACACACACAGATGCACAGTACACACACACACACACACACACCTTACACACACACACACACACACACACAGATGCACAGTGCACACACACACACACACACACACACACACACACACACCTGAATTTTGTGAGACCACTGGAGCTGAGAAGTGAGTGTGTGTGTGATGTACTATAGCCTGTGTGTGTGTGTGTGTGTGTGTGTGTATGGGTGCGTTTTTGTGTGCCCGTGTGTGTGTGCATGTTCTGTGTGTATTCTGTATGTGTTCTCTTTCTTTCTCTCTCTCTCTCTCTCTGTGTCTGTGTGTGTTCTGTGTTACCTGTGTGTATTCTGTGTGTGTTCTCTCTTTCTCTCTCTCTCTCTGTGGGTGTATCTGTGTGTGTGTGTGTGTGTGTGTGTGTGTGTGTGTATGTGTGTGTGAGTGTGTGCCTGCGTATGTGTGTGTGTGTGTGTGTGTGTGCACTCGCGCGCATGTGTGTGTGTGTGTGTGTGAGTGTGTGATCTGATATTGGAGTGAAAGTGACGGCAGAGAACACAGTGAACATATACACATAGAGACAGATAAAACACACACACAAGCAGACACACACACACACACACACTCATAGACAGAGAAGCACTCATACACAAAAGCAAGCGCACATGCACACACTCATTTACATACATAAAAGTTGCAGGGGATGGAGTAGGCGATGGAAACAAAAGCGTGATTGATATTTGCGGAGAGAATGTGCAGGACTGAGCGGCGGTCATATTGTGTATCGCTTTGCGGTACATCTAGTTATGTAAGAAATAACTGTTTACTAGTGCCAAAACCACATTTAGTTAACTATTAACACATATTAATACAATATTACTGTAGTTAATAGATTATTTTCTATTTGTTAAAACATTAACATACAGTTTATATGCAAACAACTAATATTTAATTAATGATGAAAAAAACATTAACTTGTGGCAAATAGATATTTTAGTAACAATTAAAAAATATTAACAAAGGGTTAGTTAATGGCTAGTTTGCTATTTATTAAGGACCCTTATTATGGAGTGTTACCGTTTCCGTTTAATGCTTTGCTTGATATGTGACCAAATTATTCTTTGAGGTGCATTTTGTGGAAACTAGATTTTTAGTATGTTTTCACAGACACAAGTCCATGCTGTTCAGTGAACATATGACATTCACAGGATATGTGTGACTATGTTAGAATGCAGTAATTCAATTAAAAATGGCAACAATCATTCTTATGGTTTTGAAATGCAACGAAATGGCAACAATCACTCTTATAGTATTGAAATGCAGGTCCAGTTCTTACCAGACACGATCACTGCAGTCAGGCAAAATGAGAGTATTTTGGCGTCCATGGCTGAAAACAACCCAAATACAGTATATCTCTCAATATTTCATCCTTGAAACACTTTAATTTGTATAACTTTACATTTTATAATTATGTGACCTCTATATTCACTAAAACAGACATACAGTGAACAGTGTCAATGAAAAGACAGGAGCTTTAGCAATCTAAGAAATTATGCCCATACCTTCGACTCGAACCCAATGGAGTCCACTGAAAGAATTATGACAAGGGTCTTCCTTAAATAGGCCTAACAGACTTACTCAGCTATTTTGATACGCAAATATAATAAAACAAATGTTGAATAGGATCTGATGACATCTTAAGGATTCATTGGGAAGATCACATTACCCCTGGGCACAACTCCACCCCTATTTGTACATGCTGATCTAGCCATAAAAAAAGCCTATTGGACCAAAACCCATATGCGTTTCATGATCCATGGAGTGTGGTTTTCAACTTTGTTTTTTTTGTTATCAACTGTTTATTGAGTTTCATAAACATGGGGGGGGGGGGGGGGCAATATGTATTCCACACATAAAGGCAACTCATTGCACAAGGCGCATGAGATCTTGGACCCTGCATATTAATGCCTGTTTTTCAACTTTGTTTGAACTCGTACAACTTTGGGCGTCTGTTCCTGTGATCCACATCTTGGACATGTGCCAAAGTCTTGGTAACTATCTTCAATTCTCTTGTCAATGTTTAATCACTGTTCTCGTAACAGTGTGGCTTCAAATTAAACAATTCAAAGGATAGCACACAGTTCTGCAGAAATCAATGTGTGCGCTTGTTGTGTGCTGTGGGTGGTGTCTTCAAAGATCCTTCATTACTCCGCTTTACTGTAAATGATGTTTTCTAAACAAAGTTCGGGAGGAGTAGCCTGACGAGCCAGACCCACATTAAGATGTAGGGTCTGGACACTCACCGTAGACAGGGCTCAATCGGAGGGGTGGGATAAACAGTTGTCTTTCAAATTCCCTCCCCGCAATAGGATAACGCTAAACGAATCATCTTCTTGTTTTCAAGTGGCAGGATGCGTAACCTTCCCTCTCCACGCAATAGGACAACGCTAAACGAATCATCTTCTTGTTTTCAAATAACAGGATGCGTTACCGTCGCAACTTCTGGTCGCATGTCAGTCACCATTATGTTAAGCCCACCCACCGACTCTATACACGCTGTGATTGGCCCGCTGGTCAAGTCGAGTTCTCATTTCCCTGGCTCTATGGATCGTGCCTACTGCCCCGCCAGCCAAATTACATTTGCTGCCGCTAGGGGCGTCTAGATTTCTAGGCTACGGGAGGAGCCCTTAGGGATGATTGACACCAATTACAGTTTTTTTCAATCGCTAACAAGCGTTTGTCCATTCATTTGACACATTTTCAAAACTCTAAACACAGACTCACACCTACAAAACACAATTGGCCAAATGGATCATTTTCCTCTCAAAAACACATTCTATGTTGTTACACCACATTTTGTTACATATACACTAACTCGCCATTTCTCTGCACACAGTAACTTCACCAAAACACTGGAAATCTGACTCAAAATGAAATCATTCTGTCAAAGAATAAAACTTGTTTTCACTTGACAAGATACATGCAGTCAGTCAGAGTACACTAGGTTTCAAAATACTGGCTATTATTGACATTACAAAAACTGCATAGACTTTCATGTTTCAGTTTGACCGGTATATTTGCATGCAAAACATGCAATTCACCATTTTTGCACTAAATTTCTTGGTTGGGAACTGTATATCCACATGTAATGTTCACATTCAAAAGCATTCCAATAAAAAGCCAATAAAACATTTTATTTTACTGTTTATACAAGAGGTACAGTAGACTGGGGGCGGGAGAAAATATGACTATTTTCGATAAAACTGGTCAGTCAAGCAAAACAATGATTTCCAAGCGATTTTATGACTATGAAAAAGTTGCATAGGGTCTCTTTAAATGTGACATACTGTAAGGTATGAATGCAAATTTTTCTTCCAGAATCTGATGGTTGCCACTCCGGCACCCTTGAACATTTTCTTTAAAATGATCATCTGCCACACCCCTTTTTGATCATAGAAAATCGTCTAAATAAACATTACAGTTTTTTTTCTGATAGCTGCTCTGATGTCATCAGTAAAGAGCATCCACACCAAGAACGATAACGATAACGATAACTATAACCATAACGATAAAAGCGTCCACACTGGCCAACGATAAGAAAAGTCTCTCCTCATGTTAATGAATGTGATGGCTAGAATATTACGGGTTCTGATTGGCTGTTAGATTTTTATCGTTCTCAAAATCGCTCTGAAAGTGATCAGCAACGATATCGTTCTTCATGTCGTTATCGTTATAGTTTATGTGTGAACGTTGTCATTCATTTTAACGAGAGCGATATTTATTTATAGTTATCGTTATCGTTCTTGGTGTGAACGGCCCTTAATTCTGTTTCTTACTCTTCTTACCCTTCCTTTTCCCCTCCTCTTGCTCCTCCTTGTCCTCTTCCTCTAACTTCACCTCCTTGTCCTTGTCGTTCTCTCCCTCTTGCGTCTTCACCTCCTTGTCCTCTTCCTCCAACTTCTTCACCTCCACGTCCTCTTCCTAGGCCTCATCTAGTTCTCACTCTTCCTGCTCCCTCGATTGTACTCCACACAGACATCTTAGCTGTGCTTTATTTACACTGCTTAGGCTGATTGCAAAGTGAACTAAAACAGTTTTCATGATGTGACAGTGTGCAGACAGTTGGCAAAACAGAGTAGGCCTAAATAATAGCCATACGTGTGTATAACTATGTTGTGTGGCGGAATACCAATTGGGAGCACTTCGACTCGGCACAGTAAAATCATCACTCTTGCACTGTTAGTTTCACTTTGGAGTGAGGATATTACTGCGCCACACAATATAGGCATCCCTCTTACCTGCTTAGAAATGCACCACGTTTTATTTTGTCTCACCTACTTGGTCGTGTGACTACTTGTGTAATTGTATTTTAATAGGGAAAACATGGAGGTGTTTGGTAGCTTCTAACTTCATCTCTGTTAGTCTAGTCCAGGGGTCTCCAACGTGGTGCCCGCGGGCACCAGGTAGCCCGCGAGACGCATATGAGGCGCCCGCAGCGCACCTTCTAAAAATAGCCCACAAGTCGTCTGCAGATCACGCTCTAAAAACATCCTCCGTTGTGACGTTTTTAATCATTTAACTATAGACAAGAACCATTTTAAGAATGTATGTAGACAACAATCTGTAGCCTTAACTACATTAACATTAACTTGATATTGGTGGTGATACCTTAAGTTGTAGGCCTAGCAGGTTAACTTTTAGGCTTTGGCTCCGAATACCTTTCCCATTATCAACAACGGAAGATGAGCGCATATACATGCCGCTCGCACACATGCAGAAAAAACAAGCTCGCTCGTCTGGTGTAGCAAATGGAAGCATATGTCTTCGCGAAAGTTCTGTGCCCATTCCGTGTTTGTCCCATACGGTTCGTGCATGATTGTTCAAGGACTGAAAAACGTTTGCTTTACTGTAGTGCACGGGCCTTTTCTCCTCCGTGTAGCGCTGGAAATCGTGTGGCATGTAGGCTATGCCATGATCCAATTAACCTACCGGGCGCAACATGTTGTCAGATCATGGAGACGTGCAATGACTATAAAAGGCGTCTTCATAAGTTAGGGAAGGTGGTGTTGGTGATTGCTATTGAAATGTAAAAAAAAAAAAAAAAAAACTGTTGTCCACTGAAATCAGAACTTAAACAGCCTCAAAATTCTTAATGGTGAGTAATGCCTTAAAAATGTAGCTCACCTAAATTATTAGTTTTTGTTGTTAAAAAATAAATATTAGGTTCCCCATGCAAACTTTGAAATGAACAAACTGAACAAGATGTTGGTAGTGTTGCATATTGATATTAAAATATTGAAGAATCAGATGAAAATACAGTTGTTTAAAATATATAAAGGCGTATGGGCCTACAGCACATAATATTGGTAATTTGACATTGTAAATCACCCACTATTTAGGAGGGTTACCCTCGCATAAAAGGTTGTGAGGGGCTGTTCGCTTCAAATGGGTAGCCCTCCATATGATTTCGAGTTCTTCCAGTAGCCCTCATCCCCAAAAAGGTTGGAGACCCCTGGTCTAGTCGTAATCCCCATAGGCCCAATAGTAAACCCAGAAATGTTGAGTACCCTAAAGTTTTATTGCATAAATGTAATCTATAGGCCTAGTGGATGAAATTCAACTTGGTTGCCTAAAGTTGCACTTTGGGCAATTTGCATTATTAGCATAAATATATAGCCAATTAAGGTGAATAGGGTGCAGGTGAATAGGGTAAAAAAAAAAAAAAATAGATATCACTATGAAACTTTCTCAGTTGGTTACTTGTGTTAAGATGAGAAAAAAATGTATTGCATGTTTTTTATATTTTAATGTTTACATATGCAAATTAGGCCATATCTCATAAAAAAGGCTCTAATTTGCATACGCACAAAATCAGATAGTGTGATAAAGCCAGGCTCAAAATGTTTATTTTTTCCAAAGTAAACATGTATACTTGGAGGGCTGAGTTGGTGAAAACCTTTAAAGGAACCTGGTAAGGAGGCAGTGTTAACCCATTGACCCATTTAATCCCAATTGTCAAAATTGTGACCGTACAAAAACATCTTGCTCCTGTGCCTTTAAAATGTCATAGTTATTTTATATGTTGTATATAGTTCTTGTATATAGTTAATGTGTATTTGTGTACGTGTGCATGCTGGATATAGTGATTTTGCATATTATGTACAGTTCTTGTAGGTTTGCGTGTGTGTGCATGCTGTTATAGTTATTTTGCATGGAGCACCTAATTTCTTAATCCGTCTGTCCATAGGTCAACACTGCCTCCTGACAGGTTCCTTAAAGGTTTTCACCAACTCAGACCCCAAGTACACATGTTACCCTTGGAAAAAAATATTTTGAGCATGACTTTATTATTAAACAATCTGATTTTGTCAGTATGCAAATAAGCGCATGTTTAATGAGACATGGCCTCATTTGCATATGTAAACATTAAAATATAAAAAACATGCAATACATTTTTTTCTCATCTTAGCACAAGTAACCAACTAAGAAAGTTTCATAGTGATATCTATTATTTAATTTTTTTACCCTATTCACCTGCACCCTATTCACCTTAATTGCCTATATATTTATGCTAATTATGCAAATTGCCCAAAGTGCAACTTTAGGCAACCAAGTTAAATTCCATCTATTAGGCCTATAGATGACATTTCTGCAATAAAACTTTAGGGTACTCAACATTTCTGGGTTCAAGAAATTACGACTAGACTATGTTTGGATCCTAATGAATTAACTGGGCTAGCTAAGTGCTATCAAAGTAGCGCTGCACACCAGAGCCAGTGAGTGCATGCATTGAAACGTGAGAAATATGTATCAACTCATCTTTTAAGGGAATAACGTAGTTTAAAATGGAAAAAAACGGTGAAGTGTTCCTTTAAGGACACCAATTTATTTTCTTTGTGAATGTATCGTAAATAAATAAATGTTTTTCCCTAAAATACATGGGTCATAAGTATTGGAACCCCTATGTTAAATTCCATAGAGGCAGTCAGATTTTTATTTTTACTGTAAAGGCTAGTTATTTCATGGATCCAGGATATGCATCCTGATAAAGTTCCCTTAGCCTTTGGAATTAAAATAACCCAACATCATCACATGTCCTTCACCATACCTGGAGATTGGTATATGGTGTACTGTAAACTATCAATTTATGCAAAAAAAAATTGCAATCGTACCTTATGTTCCACCAGACTAAATGCAGAGGACTTTATTTGAATCAACACATCAGGCCGTTTTTTAAAAGTGAATGTTCACATGGAATCGATTAATCTGCATTATTTTTAGCCCTAATTTATATAGCACATTTGATCTTGAATTTGAGGTATTCGTTTCCACAGAGAGAGGTGCTTGTTGTCTATGCTGGAACTGTCTTATGTTTGCATGTCATTCTTTTCTTCCAAAGGGCTGGAATAACAATACGTCTGTTGCCCAGCTGAGTGGCTATTTCCGCCATGTAATGTTTCGAAGTGGTGTCTTCCCTAGCTCTTCAGGTAACGTGACACTCTCGCTGCCGTTGAGATGTCCTCGGTTGCAGCATCAGAGGATACCGAAGACCTTTGGTGGTTCCCCCTGTGAAGCGCTTTGAGTGTTAAGCTCTACAGAAATGTAACGTGTTGCCAACTCATTTTGGTAGCCTAATAGAGAACGCCCTTGTATACATTTCTGGGTACTCAATTATACCTACTGTACATACAACCAATGTGTACTCAATTAGCCCTACACACCACATTAAACATAGGCTACTGTAGATACTGACAGTATGTATCCAAGACATTAAAGATATGCCTTATTTTAGTGCACAGAAAAAACTGAAATAAGAGACCTTTAATAATGGGGCAACCTTTTTTTTGGCAACCAAAACCTCATGCCTGGTTGCCTGGTTGTTTTTTTCTGTCCTGGACTCGGTCTTGTCTCGGACTCGGGTGTTTTGGACTCGGTCTGTACTGGACTTGAACTTTTTTGACTCGGTCTTGACTTGGTCTCGACCGGTCCTGGTCTTGGACTTGTCTTGGACTCGACAAAGGTGGTCTTGACTACAGCCCTGCTGGTGGGGCTACTGTACATGCCCACCAAGTTTCCTTTGTCCTAGTGTTTCGGTGTCCCAGGAATCGTTGACTAAAACTCCAGGAAGTCGTTGACGAGAAAAAGAAGGAGAAATACGTTGGCAATCCCTATATGTATTGCTACGCTAACGGCAGTCATAATAAATTAATGTTAGAATAATATAACATGTCTGATATGACTTCTGAACGATGAAGTATGCTTTCTCAGCTCACTATTTGAAATGGTTTTGCCTTACCTCCTCAGTAATTATTTGAGCAAACTAAGCTGAATAAATAGTGGTTTTAGTCACTGATGTGTCAATATGTGATGGGTACATCTGGGTTGAGTGTTAGTATTGCGGCTTTGTTTGCTCCTTAGAATCACATATTTATTGTTCCAATGAGCTCCAATTGATCCAGTCCTTGTGATATCTACAAGCTTGTAAGACCTGTCTGTGATCAAATATAATCTCACCCTTTCAAGGTTGACCGCATTTGAACTATCAGTACAAACAACATTATACTTACAAGTCCCCAGAGTCTTACCTCAGAGTCATACTTTCCATGCTGATGTCTTCCGCACATTTGGACAGACGTACTGTATGTCTCAAAGTGATGCCAAATAGTATGGTATAACTATCCCAGCGTTTGCAGGCTGCTGGGGACCTAGGGCAGCTCTCCGAGTCAACTCCAACTTATGCTGGAGTCATGGTTAGGCTAAGGCTTACCTTACACTGACAGATTGAAAAGATCTGAAAGATTGTAGTCTTTCAACTAATGCCCTTCATTCAAGCTTTACTCAAAAGACTACAATCTTTCAAGAATCTTTCCCAAATCTTGTCAGTGTAAGGTAGGCTTAAGGGTTGAGGCCAGAGGTGTGGGTGAGTGTCTGCAGGCTGCCTTAAGGGAAGCTCTAGAGATCGGACTAGGCCTCCCCCTGGGCCCTGAGGCTATGGGTGCCTCTCATTTGGGCCTTTATACGTCCTCCTCGCTCCTCGGGCCTCGATCCTCACTGATCTACATAAAGAATGATGGGGCGACAACAATGGGATAGTCTATCCAGTGTTAGTTATAGATCAGTGGAAACGCCCCTTGGGGATCGAGCATTCGAGGATCGAGGAGAGATGTTGAGAGGCACCCTATGTGTAGTAGGGTAGACTGACTGCTGGCCCTGACCCCGTGTTCACACTGTCCACGTCCGTCGACGGATCTCGGAGGTTGTGTCTGCCGTATGTGTATTTGCATACACGCGATCTGATTGGCTGACGGATCCGTTGACCGTTGCTGCCTGAAAAGTTGAAAATTTCTCAACTTTCTTGACGGAGGCAACGGAGCTGAAGGAACGGACCATGGAGGTATTATAAGAACTGGAGAAAGTGAACAAGTCCCGCCCCCATTCATTTCAATGGGGATGCTAGGCTAGTGAAAAGTGGCGTTTCAAGGGGCTTGTTTCCGGTGCCGTTTTACTTAGCCAATTAAGTGCCAGGTTACTGATTGACGTAAGGTACAGAAGGAGAGCTCGTGCCCACACTAAGCTCGTGCATGAGCTGAGAGTGGAACAGTCACCAATCAGCATGAGGAGAAATCGGGAGAAATGGCACCGGACATGATGTATTTCTGGAAGATGGCGACGAGGAAGGATTGCTAATCGGCAAAGCTAATCAGTCAAATCCTGACCCCCTGGAACGGACAGACCGACAATGCATTTCGAGTCCACCCCATGCAAAGTGAATGAGATCCGTTGACGGACGTAGACTATAGGTGCTTCTCAACATGCCTCCTCGATCCTCGATACTCGATCCTCGAGGGGCGTTCCCACTGATCTATAACTAACTCTGGATAGACTATCCCATTGTTTTTCACCCCATCACTCTTTATGTAGATCAGTGAGGATCCAGGCCCGAGGAGCGAGGGAGGACGCGGGGTGCACCTTCCCTCTGGCCTGCCCTGGCTAACGAGGGGCGGGGCAATGACCTTAATTGGTTAACTGGCTCTGTGCAGCCTATTTAAGAGCTTGGTGGCTAGCAACAGTGTAGGTTCTGCTGCGTCCGAGCACACGAGAGCCTTCCACCAGGTATGCCACCTTTTTGAGTGTTTCTGTTTGTATTAGTTTTGTCATTGTGGTTAATGTTTATCGTTTTATGTACTGTAGCTGGGTGCCCTGCCTGTCCGGACCATGGCAGGGGTGATGTTGCCTGCTTCTCCGGACTGCTACAGTTGGTCAGGCTGCTGTCTTGTCTTCATTTAGTTTTGGTTGATGTTAGATTTATTATTTTGTCCTATTACTTTTGGTTTGATTGTCTTTGTCCGTTGTCTTTTTTTTGTGAGCAGGCAAAGTGTTAATGGGGGGAGCCTAGTCACCTGCTGGGGATCTAGAGTAATTGCACGTGTGCACTGAGAGTTGTTTGTTGTGGAGAGCTGCTGCTTGAAACACTGTCATAGACTTGCTGTGTTTGGAATTAACTTGTCACCATTGACATGAGCCTGCCCCCCTCAGGCAACCTCTGCCTACCCCAGTTGAATGTCTGTCTCTTGTGTTCAATAAATGTTTTGTTTAAGGAATTCATGTCTCGTTATGCTTATAGAACCTGTGCAGCTCTGTTCCAATAAAGGTCTCCATCTCCTAAAGATTCCCTGAGGCGCTAGGCCCCAGGGTGGCGTAGTCAGGCTACAGACATGGGGTGTTTGGGCGTTTGCCCTGACCACCCTGTTACATATGCTTGAGTACTGGTCATGGTGAAGGTGAGTGTTTACAAGCTGCCGAGGGCCTAGGGCAGCTCTCCAGGTCAACCCCAGCCAGGAAAAATCCAAACTCATTCACAAAGTGTATGATTGGGAAACTTTTTTTAACACTAGCATTGTGTCCCACCCTGTCTGGAGCAAATCGGACAGAATTTCTAACCAGTTTGCATTGCGTGCATCCCACTATTCATTGTGTTGTGCTCAACCCAAAATACATCACATCAAGTCAGATCTGCACATCTGCACCAAGTCAAATGAGTCTATTAGGGGGATTTGACTTGATGTAGGCGTCTTAAGACGACTGCAGACTCTGATGCGTTTTCAAACATGACATATACAGTATCCGCAATTCTGGTTTGAAAAAGTATCAGAATCTCAGAAATAATCACATGTGCAGTTTGCTTGAGATGGCTACTGTACATCAAGTTGAATCCCCCTATTGTCTAATAATAAACCTTTATGTATTGTATCCTTGTATTTTTATGGATACAAGGATTTTATTTGTCACATTCATGGATGCTTTGTAAAATATGCATTGAAAATGTACCTACTCAACTATGGTTATAACTAACTTATGGATGGATGCAGTGTTTCCCACAGATTAGAAGGCAATGTGTGGTGGTCGCCCTAGTCTGACGGGGGGGGGGGGGGGGGGGGGGTCATTGCATCGCCTTTTTATCGCTCTCCTTTCATATAATGTAATTTATTTATTTTTTTTAACCAAGATGTGAAGCTTGCCTTTATTTGAAACACACACATATTATGTAATTATTTACATTATATAGGCCTATACTGACATTTCTGATATTCATAACAGCAAACTTTATGCAGATTATAGCCTACTATTCATATTACAACTCCACTTCTTAAATTCAGCTGTCTGGTTGAAGCCTCAAAATATTGTAAACATAGCAGGCTAAGCTTATCATACTCTACTGGTTGGACTGTTCATTTTCCCCATGTGTTAGAAGTTTCAAGGTAAGCTAATACTTTTTCTCCTCTGGACAGGCCAGTCTTGGAGTTGAAAAACGTTGGTGGTCAGTCAACTCGAATGCAATTTAATCAAATGTCTGTAGCATAGCCTACTAATGATGCTAACCGAATATAACAGTAATTTAGCAAGTCGTCGTCAATGCGTCCACGATTGTGAATGTTTTATTTGGATTAAATGTGCATGTGGAGGGCGGCTGTCCATTGTGCGCGCACGAGAGCGGGCCAAGGAGAATGAGTTTACTTCTACTGTTTGGTAATTAAGTTGCACGCATAGACTACAAAAGTTGCGGGAGAACTTTATGCTTCTACCCGAGCAGCGTCAGGTGCATCAGTGCGACCACCGACCACGCTTCCAGGGATGATCTCGTTGGTTTTCATGGAGACAGACAGCCGCGGTGTGCACAGAGTATAGGGGCTGTGCGTGTTTGTGCGTATGAGAGTCAGACGCGCGAGTGACAGAGAGGGAGCGCAGGGAAAGGAAATGCAGCTTTACGAATGCTGCGTGTTTTTCAATAGTGTTTCAAAATAAGAATAAATAAATAAATAAAAGAATAACCAGACGCAATATGTGGCGGCCGGTGCTGAATCTGTGGCGCACCGCCACAAATTTGTCTATGTGTGGGAAACACTGATGGATGGATGTCATCCATGTCAGTTTTGTTTAATATTCCTTAAGCAAATTAAGGTGGTACTGTTCAAAATAATGCTAATATTAACTGAGAAAACAAAATTATGTCCTGGAAGTAGAAAGGGTGCGTCAACTTATCTTATGCAAAACTTGAACAAACAACAGACCGCACAGCAGTGTGCCAATTTGTGTGTCTTTGTATAACAGGGAGGAGACACATAACTGAAGCGTGACATTCACGTAGGGTCTGCTGCAACTTATGGCCTATTATGTGGACAAAATTACTTCTGTCCAAAAAAGACTTTATTTCCTCCATGAAAGTGAAAGGCATATTCAGCCTTATGTTCACAAAAGGAAAAGGTCACAGTCAATTTAATCCATGAAAGAACGTGTCTTCAGTGTATCGTGGACACAATGCAAACTGATTTATTCTGTGCACAAAAGGCATTACAGTGTTTGACACACAAAATACATTCTGTCTACAAAATAAGTTGTGTTAGACTTAGCGCGTCACAGTATGCATACTGTATGTCTATGTGTGCCTGTATCTCTATGTGTGTGTGTCTGTGTGTGGGTACTAGCAATGGTGTAAAAGTGCTAAATAATCAAAATATGATGAAAAAGGGAAGAGTTTTTTTCTAAACTCTTAAAGAGACCCTATGCAACTTTTTCATAGTCATACAGAAGGTAACACTTTATTTTAATGTTTCGCTGTTACAGTATACCTACCTAATTAGGTACAGTGGTACAACCTGTGTAACAACATGTACTATCAGGTACTATCATTGTACTTGCATTATGTATTTGTGGGTACCTATATATAGTTGTAACATTGTACTGAGTGCTTTTACAAAACTTTTACAAAACCTGAGACCTGCTGGATGGGGTAAATCTGGTCATGATAGATTTGATATACAAACCATTCTTAGCTTCAGTCAAGGCCTCACTCAACTGAATGGACAAACGCTTGTTAGCGATTGAAAAAAACTGTAAATATTAAATTTGTCTATGTAGCCTATTGTCATTATGTCATCTCCACCACACTTTGTCATTTCTTTCACAGTGCATATGTCAAGATAGTCATATAAAAATAATTAGCCTAATAACTTTATGATTTGGGCAGATATGTGTGTAATATTTAATAACATTTGGAACAGTAGATGTTAAGGTATTTTTGCATGAAAACATGTTTTGTTGTATGATGGAAATGATAGTTAAACATTTGGAATGAAATGGCAAAAAAAAATATTATTTACAGTTTTTGCCTATTGCTACACTAAAATCAAATGCTTACACCAAGGCCTCAGTACCTACACTTCTTGTATTATACTTTACACACAGTGTAACCAGAGCTTAAACACATTCTCTGCTTTGCACATTAAACACTTTGTGCAAAAACAAGATCCCCTGGTATCATTGGGAAACCACTTTGTTCAAAATGCAAAACTCATCTGGCAATTGTAGGCACTTACTTATACACCTGAAAACACTTGCACAGAAAACAGAACACCAATCGGTCTAAACCTTAGCACCACAAATAGGCCTCAGGTAAGCCATTGTGAGAACTTAGCAAGCATGGAGACTGGGATTATACTCGCTGTTACACCAAGCGTAAGCGTATGCGCCCGTGTGCGACCTGCTGTGTCCTGTGTACAGACTCGCTGCAGCATTATGCACCCAACTGGAGGTCTTCACTAGGGGGAGACCAGGGGCGGAGTGGGACACAAAAATCCACCGGGAATATTCTGACCACACCGGCCCCCTACCGAACCAAAAAAATGCCAGCACCACGCATTCTTACATCTCTACCCTGCCCTCTCCTTGGGCCTGCTCCTGCACCTCCTGCTGCACCTCTCACTGCTTCTCTAACTGTTCCTGCACCTCCTACTGCACCTCTCACTGCATCTCTCACTGGGTGTGCTCTTCTCCCTGGGCCCCTTGTTCTTACTCTTCCTCATCCATATATTACAGTATTTGTCTTTTTCTGTTTCCAAAAACATCACCTCCTCCTTCAAGTGTAAATGTAATAGAGAGAAATAACCCCTGCCACTGAGTCTAAGACAGACTGGAATCAGCTGTGGTTGGCCCCATACCCAACATAAATCATCCTTGTGCCAATTATTCAATTGTTTGTTTATTATCAGCTGAGATATATTGTTTTTGAACTGATACCATTGCAGAAGCAGACGTTAAAGTTTGGAATATTGTTTTAATTGTGGGGTGTTGTGTGTTAACATCTGTAAATAATAGAAAAACGATCCATAATTTTGTTAAGAGGTATAACTTGTCTGTTAAGAAAATGTAAGGATGGTTCACTGCCTACATTTGTGCGAAAACGACATGAAATGTGTGAATGGTATGGCCACAAAAGACGGATGCTGTGCTAGTTGGGAGACTTAGAGTTTTGAAAATGTGACAACTGTTTGGACAATTCACGCTATGTTAGCCACTGAAAAAAACTGTAGGCTAAGCCATTGATTCGTTTGAAATGTAAATGAGTTAACTAGCTTGTGATATTTTCCGTCTAGCAATAGTAACGTAGTTGAGCTTTGTGTCAGTGTTTTTCATTCTGTCAAATTTACCTGCACTCGTTGATGGCCGTGGACTTGGCTACGGATAAATCTGTTTTGAGCATTTAGATGCATGCTCCTCCAGCAGTCGCTTCTTCTTAATTCTGCCCTTTTCAGTCCCCTCTTTCTCGTCTTTCCTCTTCTTGCCTTACATATTAATCACGCAAGCACCTGCTAATCCGTTCACTATCAAAACGCTACGTTCACTAATACAGGCTAAAGGGCCATGCCATTAAAGGAGGGGCCGCTCATCTATCCCCCACATTTCTGTAATAGGCTTGACCTAGCAAACGTATTTGCGATTCCCAGGAGGCTTTGCTGTTCTATTTTGAATTTATTTGTGACCAAAAGAGTTAAATAACACTTTAATAATATATGAACAATTAAATCAAGACACCCAAAGGCTACATACCAATGCACTGATGAGAGAGAACTGAGATGAATAGGCCTTTAATTAATATGTATGGTAACCATGACTAAGGTATATATCGCAACTGAATGGTTTATGTAGTGGTTGGCTTCCTCAGTTTGAAAAGTGCGCTTTGGGTGACTTCTTAGGGGACTGAAGTTCGACTTGTAAACTCTTATGATAGTAAAAAAAAAAATGCAGGGCTAACGGCCGCTCAAGCCCGTCATGGGCCAAATTAAATACAACGTAGGCCGGCCGGCCTGGCGGGAAATGTTCCGAATCTCCCGATTACCACTCCGCCCCTGGGGGAGATTATAGTAATATCAGATGTGGATGTGGCCATGTGCCATTGTTTACTCTCACGATTGCCCCCAGCTTCGATAACGATAATGCATCTTGCAGTCACCTTTTTTTGGAGGGATCGCCCCCTACTTTCTTATCAGTATTGCATCTCGCGGACGCGTCATGTTCGCTTGCGACGACGTGCACGACCGACGCACCAAACAACCGTAAAATACACGAGGCAGCCATGATACGAACGCGTTGACTGCGGCAAGTCTAAACCTGGCTTAAAGGAACACTTCACCGTTTTTTCATATTAAACTATGTTATTCCCTTAATTAAGACGAGTTGATACATACCTCTCACGTTTCAATGCGTGCACTCACTGGCTCTGGCACGGTGCAACTTTGATAGCACTTAGCTAGCCCAGTTCATTCATTAGGATCCAAACAGAGATGAAGTTAGAAGCGACCAAACATCTCCATGTTCATCCCCATGTTTACAGTTACACGAGTAGTCACATGACCAAGTATGGTGAGACAAAATAAAACGTGTGCATTTCTAAGCAGGTAAAAGGGATAACTAGCCTATATTGTGTGGCGGAATAACATTGGGAGCACTTATATCTTCTAACTTCATCACTGTTTGGATCCTAATGAATGCATTGGGCAAGCTAAGTGCTATCAAAGTTGCGCCGCGCACCAGAGCCAGTGAGTGCACGCATTGAAACGTGAGAGGTATGTATCAACTCGTCTTAGTTAAGGGAATAACGTAGTTTATTATGAAAAAACGGTGAAGTGTTCCTTTAAAGGGATATTCCGCCATTTTTGGAAATCCGCTCATTTCCCACCTCCCCTCGAGCAAAACAATCGATATTTACCTTGTTCCCGTTCATCCAGCCATTCTGTGAGTCTGGCAATACAACTTAGCTAGGGTGAGCAGACGTCCTCTTTTGCCCGGACATGTCCTCTTTTTGAAACCTAAAAATGTGTCCGGGCGGAATTTCAGAATCGTCCGGGATTTTGTTATTCTAGCCTAACGTGTTTTCCCCGAATTTGCATTGCTCTCTCTTTCATTCACATAGTAGGCTAATCATGCACCCCCCCCCCCCCCCCCCCATTGGTCGATATTCTCGGCCTTCGCGCAAAACTATCCGGCATCTTCAGCCATGCCGAAACGCAAGTGCAAGTTCACTGACGAATTGAAACGTAATTTCCATGTTTTCGTCTCGGTCGAGATCAATGCAAAGCAGGCAGTTTAGGAGGACTGAAAAGTATCAGCCATTGGACAACTTTTCAACTTTAAAAATGTCTCATTTTGTGCAATTAGGTTTTATTTTTTATTATTTTTGTTTTACCATTGTTATGACTATACTTGACATTGTATAGCCTACAAATGTATAGTTTGTTTTTGCACATTTAAAACTTTCAACTACAAAATAGCCTTTTGAGGAAGTGTTTTTCTGTTAGTGTTGGGCCGGCCAATAAAGCTCATTATCATATATCACCATGTATGTTGACACAATTGTATGAATGCACGTGTTCATAGGTGCATAGCCTATGTGACCCAAATACCCCCCCGCCCCGCTGAAGTGTCCTCTTTTTTGCAAACTCAAATCTGGTCACCCTATTTTAGCTTCAGCCTAGCATAGATCATTGAATCGGATTAGACCATTAGCTTCTCGCCTGCTAGCTTCATGTTTAAAAGTGACTAAGATTTCTGGTAATTTTCCCATTTAAAACATGTCTCCTTTCAAGTTAGAAAGTGCAATAAGACCAACTGAAAATGAAACCTGGCGTTTTTCTAAGCTGATTTGACATGGAACTACACTCTCATCTGGCGTAATAATCAAGGCAACTTGCAAACTACTGGCACTACTATTGCTTGTTGTCTATGGGGACTATTTTCAGATGCTGCGTACGATATCACTGCGCCTATGGTACGTTTGCAAGTTGCCTGTGAGGACGAGGATCAGGCAATTGTTTGTGTGTGATACAGTATTGACCCCACCCACCACATACACACTCACACTGTAAAAAATATCTACTTGGTTCTACTTAAAATCATAAGTTAAGCAGCTGCCTCAAAACTTCAAGTTCAAACAAAGACACATACATACACACACACACACACAGACACAAAATAAATATGTATGTTTTTTTTTTTCAATCGCAAATGATCCAGTAATTGTTTTTTTTTTTTTTTTACTTTTGTTTGTTGCTATATTTGACGCTTCTTTTTCTCTTTATTTCTGTAAGAATGTTTTTTGTAAAAACTCTTCATTGATTACAACTTTTGAGTTTTACAGAAGACGAGGGCTGAGAAAATTACTAAATAAAATTTAAAAAAAAAAATAGAAACACAAAGATGGCAGTGTTTTATATAAAGTGCATCAGTGTGTTACTGGTGATGTGGAAGGGTGATTCAAATGGTGCTGGTGTTGAATGTTTTAGATAATTAGTTCACTTTGCAATCAGCCTAAATAAGGCACAGGTAAGATGTCCGTGTGGAGTACAGAGGGAGCAGGAAAAGTGGGAGCTTATTTACACTGCTGAACATGATTATTGCTTATTGAACATGATTCTCTGCCATAAGACACAGAAATCTGACATACTGTAAAGTAACATGTTTGCAGTTTCAAAATAATGCCATTCAAATTCATTTTTACACTGAGCACATCAGTGTTCAACTGGTTCTTATAAACGTCTTGATATATGATGGTTTGTGTGTGTCTTCTGAGAACAAAAGACCATTTTGAGGAGAAATTACATTGGTTTTCATAGCAGAGTTTAGTTATAGTAGGCCTACAGTTTCAATTTGACACATGTGGATGGTATATTTGTGAATGGTGTTATGTCATGTTTACTTGTGTGTAGAGTTTTAGCACAATGAGCAAAGTTTTGCAAAATGTGTTCAAACAATGGGTAAAAACTAGTCTGTTTTTTTTTCACCATACTAAGCTCAATCTTTTAAGATTGAACATTAGTCTGGGGAAGCTGCGCTTTGATTCCACTGCAAAAGAGGCGTGATCATGGGCATCGTTCAAATGACTCCGTATGCAATTGCCACGAGCGGCGCTAGTTGGTAAATTAAACTTTTAGCCTACCAAAGCCGGTTGGTACAATCGCAAACACGTCCTTCTGCTGTATGAACTGTTCTAGGGCAAGTTTTTGTTATGTTTTCAAAGAAAAAATCTGCCAAAACAGAAGTTACTTTGTGGAAAGCCTTTTCAGAAGCTATTATAGCTGCGAAGGGTGGACTGACGTCATATTGATGAAGAATGGGATGTGACTGAAGTTCATTTGTGGGTCAAGGCAGGTGAGCAAATACTGTTGGCAATATAGTGTACATAAATGTAATGTTGGTGTTGTAATGTCCCAATGACAGGACAGTAACCAAGACACCAACCGACACTAGACAATGCCCATGCTTTGTGCTCCATACAGAAGATACAAAGCACTATCCAAACAATATCCTCCCGGGGTGGAGTTATGTGCAACACCCAGAAAGGATTAAGATGATATTAGATCCTGTTGAACATGTTTACATTTGTTGATGTATGTTTACATATCTTAATAGCTGAGCAAGTCTACATACTTAAAAGCAGACCCTTGTCACAGTTTCAGTTCCAAGGTCAAAGGTATGGGCATCATTCCTTAGATTTTAAATATGCTTGAATACTCCTGTCTTTTCATTGAGAAACTGTATGTCTGTTCTAGTGAATGTAGAGGTCACAGATGAATTGATTTAAAATTTCGAGGTGGAAAAATTGAGAGATATCATTTGTGTTGTTTTCAGGCATGGACGCCAACACACTACTAATCTGCTTGACTGCAGTGATCGTCTCTGGTAAGAACTGGACCATTATAACCAACCATATACTGTAGGCGATTGATGTCAGTTTGAATTGAATTACTGGCTTCTAAAATAGTCACTTATGTCTTGTGAATGCTATATACAGCATGTATACTGAACAGCTTGGACATGTTTCTGATGTTATCGTATGTTGCAGCTGAGTGACACTCGTATGAGTTTATGGTCATATCCAAGATTAAGAAACCACTGCCAATTTGAATGTCACTCAGCACACGCAGGATGTCAATAAGAAAAATACAGTGGTCTCAATTTTTTCCAGAGTTGTATTCCACAAAACACATAAGAATAATGTCACATACTGTATCAAACAAAGCATTAAAAGCAACATTTCAGTGACAAAGGCATCTAGGCCAAAAGTAATAAAAGTAATCAGTATAGTTGTTATTTTAAAGTATTCATTAAATGACTTTATTTTGAGGCTATAACATGTTTCATGCGATGTTTTCACCATTTTCTGATTTCAGCAGTGAGTGGGTGTCCTGTTGGTCAAGAATTTTTTACCACTTTCTTGACAAACTATGATTATAGCACTCCTGGAAAACTTCAGCTTGCTATTACTGCTCATGAAAAAACAGCCACGGTGAATGTATGGTCTCCGTATTTCACAAAGACCCAGACAGTGCCCAAAGGGAGCACAACTTTTATCAATTTACCAGCCAAAGCCGAATTGTCAGGTCCAGGGTTATCTAACAAAATTGTCCGTGTTACGTCTGACAGCGACATCACTGTGGTGACATCTAATATAAAACTTCGCACTGGAGACAGTAGTGTCATCCTCCCAACATCCAACCTGGGCAGGAAGTATGTAGTGTTCACACCAGATCCTATAGTTTTTTCTGCTCTTGTTGCTCTTGTAAATGGTGACAAAGAGAATGTGGTGGAAATCCTGCCTGCTGCCAGGATGACGGTCAATAAGAGAGACAATTGGAAGAGAGGGAGGAAAGTTACCCTCAGACTAAAGCCTAATCAAGTCTACCAGTTTATGAGCACTACGTCATTCACTGGCACCAGGATCACTTCTACACAGCCTCTGGCTGTTTTGGTGGGAAACCAATGTGCTAAACTAGAAGGAACCTGTGAACACGTATATGAGCAGCTTCTCCCGGTGGAAAGGCTTTGTGAACACTATTTGGTTCCAGCTATGGGCAACAAAGACTATGCCTATGTTGTTGCAGCTGATGACAAGACAAAGGTTTCCATTTCTGGAAAACAGCACCTACTTTATGCTGGGCAAAATCTGAAAATTACAATGAGCAAAAGTAACCCTGTTATTGTAAGAAGCAACAAGAGGGTTATGGTGATGTACTTTGGAAGAAACCTTCCACACGATGAGTTTCTAACTAACATCCTTCCCACCTCTAAGATGTCAAATACATGGTCAGTGTACCCACAAGAAACGTATGACAATACAGCTGTCATCGTCTCGGAGGCTGAGGGCTCAAACACGATCAGCGGTGTGACCAACTGGAGGCCTTTTCCCTCAGATAGTCGGTATATGTGGGCCATGAAGCGTCTTGGAAGGGGAAAAAACCCTGTGAGCTTTAGTGGACAGGCCCTCATGGCCGTTTATGTCTTTGGTGGTAAAAATAGACACGGTTATGGTACAACTGGGGTGTGCGCCCCAGGTAAGTTTTTATTGAAACTTTCATGAAAAAAAAATAACAATCCAGTTAAGGTGTTAAATAGTAGCATAATAATATTCATATAGTAGACTACAATGTGATTACAAATTGATTGAAATTGTTAATGAATCTGGAGTATGAACTAAATCAACACTGATTGAATACAACCAGCCAAAACAAAATATGTGATTGAAAAATGTCCATTTGTTGACAAATGTTTGACCACATATTCCAGTCACTCTGGCTGAAATCCTCCTAATGTAATAATTGTATTTGTAGTTATTGAACCAACTCCAGCACCTGACCCTTGTGATGGCATCACATGTCGGGAGAAGGAGGAGTGCAGGGGAGGTAAATGTGTTCACACATCAGAGGATACCTGCTCGGCTCTTGGTGATCCCCATTACAGAACCTTTGATGGGAAACGCTACGACTTCCAAGGCACCTGCACCTACACCATGGCCGAGGTTTTGAAAAAAGAGGCAGGCCTTGTTCCCTTCACAGTCCTGGCCAAGAACAACCACAGAGGCAACAAACGGGTGGCGTATGTCAGGAAGGTCACGGTCACTGTGTACAATCACACCGTGACCATCAGCAAAAAAAGGGCCAGAGTTGAGGTAGGAATGAAGGCTGTGTTTTTGTTGTCAAATACAGGTGGCTGGCTGACTGAACAATGCATCTACTGTGTCCCTTAACATTTAAGACTCCACTATGAATTGAATCAATCTAATGGCTTTCCCAAGAGTAGCTCAGGGAAATAATCAAGTAGCATAATCGCATGAACATTTTTGTCCAAATCAATATTTTAGTTTTCTCAGCCACTGGTTGATTGCTAATTAAGTGGTGGCTTTCTGAAGAGTATAAGGACTGCATTCCATTTTTAATGGATATTTTTGTAGTGCTAATTTAGATCAGAGCTAGGAAATGATGTTATATTGCATATTTATTTCTGGTGCCTGCATTTAAAATGTTGCTGACTTATAGGGTGAATCAAAAATGAATAATCTAAGGTTTTAGAAATGTTGATGTTCCAATACCCCACTTCTTCACCAGGTGGACGGTGAAATTGTTTACCTGCCTGTGAGTCTAGCGGGGGGAAAGCTCCAGGTGGTCCAGAGAGGCAGGAATGCCGTTTTGACAACAAAGTTTGGGCTGAAAGTCACATACGACTGGAATATGATGCTGCGCATCACGGCACCAAGCAGTTACTTCCGTACACTGGGCGGATTGTGTGGGAATTACAACGGTGACCGCAAGGATGAATGGACCAGCCGCTCTGGAAGTCGACTCTCCTCAGCCCTCGAGTTCGCAAAGAGCTGGAAAGTGTCGGATAGAGATCTGTTCTGCCATGACAACTGTCGTGGGAAATGCCCCAGTTGCTCGGCAGCACAGAAGAATAAATTTAGTGGAGTAAAGTACTGTGGCCTCATCACCGACACCAACAGTGTATTTGCCAAATGCAAACCCGAAGTTGACCCTGGCATGTACTTCGACAACTGTGTGTATGACATCTGCATCAATAAAGGCATCAAAAACTTCCTCTGTGACAACATTGAAAATTATGTGGATGCATGCATGGCTGCGGGCATCAAGATTGATGGCTGGAGAACTCTTGCAAACTGTCGTAAGTGTATTTAGCCATGAGACCATGAGAAAATTATATAATTCCATGTTCTTAGTTTTCTAGCTGAAGAGTATTCAACTTATTATCTAATTGATGAAATACTGAAGCCTACTATGCAATCAAAACACATTGTATTTGTATATCGCATTGACAAAGCAGTTGATGTATTCTTCTATTCTTTTCTTTCACCATCCACAGCCATGGACTGTCCTGCAAATAGCCACTATGAAGCATGTGGGTCAGCGTGCGCAGCCTCCTGTGCTGAGAGAAACGCCCCGTCCACATGTAAGGAGCCCTGCGTAGAGGGCTGCCAGTGCAACAAGGGCTTTGTGCTCAGCGGTGAAACGTGTGTGCCAGTGAGCTCATGTGGCTGTACCAGTGGAGGGCGCTATTACCCTGCAGGGCAGACATTTTGGACTGACAACACATGCACTAATAAATGCACATGCATGTCTGGAACCCTGAAGTGCGTTGATACCAAGTGCAAGAGTTCTGAAGTGTGTTCTTTGAAGAACGGTGTGAGAAACTGTTACCCGCTGTCTTATGGTACCTGCCGTGGCTCCGGTGACCCACACTACCGCTCGTTTGATGGAAAGAAATTTGACTTCCAAGGAACATGTTCATACCTCTTGTCCAAAGTAATAAGCACTAAAGATCCTTCTCTGGAACCTTTTGAGGTGCAGGTCCAGAATGAGAACAGAGGCCGAAACAAGGCAGTGGCATACACCAAGACAGCCTTGATAAAAGTGTATGAACACATCATTATTTTGAGCAGCGACAGTCCCGGCAGAGTGAAGGTAAGTTCTTTCATTTGTGGAGCTTTAACTTATCTGTAACTCTGACACCAAGCTTCAACTTAAACCACAATACAGTACATACATTGTTTTTGTTTGATTGCTGTTGTACACAGTTATGTATGACACAAAATAAAACACATGTTTTGTTGTAAATTCCCTATGAAAGAGCAACCTTAACTAACTCTAACTCCTATGGCTTCCTGTAAAGCTAAACAACGTGTTTGTAAACCTGCCACTGACACTGGACAATGGACGACTGTCAATTTTCCGAAGAGGCCGGGCTGGAGTGGTCAAAACTGAGTTTGGCCTGGAAATGCAGTTTGATTGGAGAAGCTATGTGTCAGTTACTGTCCCAAGCACCTACCATGGAGTGCTAGGTGGTCTGTGTGGAAACTTCAACGGCCATGGAAACGATGACATGCTCACACCCAACGAAACCCCCGCCAAAAATCCAACAGAGTTTGGTAAAAGCTGGAAAGTGAAAAATGATTCTCGATGCAAAGACACATGTGAAGGAAAGACATGCTATGAATGTGACATCAACTCAAAGCAGAATGAGCCATTCCGAAAACACTGCAGCATCCTCACAGACAAGACTGGTCCCTTCAAAGACTGTCACAGTAGAGTGAATCCAGAGCAGTACTATGAAGACTGTGTTTACGACATGTGCATGTATAAGGGTCACTCCTCTGCACTTTGCAATGCCCTCAGCACGTACACCTCTGTGTGCCAGGACGCAAAAGCCAGGATCAATGTTTGGAGAACAGAGTCACTTTGTCGTGAGTACAACCATTTTTCAGGAGAGCAATTAAGGCCACGTAAAATGTATAATTTTTTATCCAAGGGTGCTGCAGAGCACAACAAGTTCCTCTTCATGATGTTATACTGCTTCTGACATGACTGATTATACTGGGGAAGATCATGTGGTAACAGAGTTATAATCTAATTCGATGTTTTTTGTGTCACTTAGCAATTTATGAACTGACATTTAAGAACAATATGTCACATTGTATGTGACTACATGTACTTCATGCACAATGGTCTGGTGATATTAAATCTTTATATGAATTTAAAGCCAGAAAGTACTCGGTAACAGAGAATTAACAGACATTGTCATTGTCAGCACACTTGTTTCACACAGAGATGTGTGTTTCTTTTTGGCAGCGCTGGATTGCAAAGGAAACAGCCACTACGAAGTTTGCCCGTCCAGCTGTTCTGTAATGTGTCGTGGAACTGAGGAGCCCGAAGACTGCGAAAACACCCCCTGCAGTGAGGGCTGTGAGTGCGATGGCGGCTTTGTGCTGAGTGACGGACAGTGTGTGCCAGAGGAACAGTGTGGTTGTGCGTACAAAGGCCGCTACTACCAGCAAGGCCAGGTGTTCTTCCTCAATGACCAGTGCAAGGGCCGTTGTGTGTGTGGAAACGATGGAAAGGTTCAGTGCCAACCTGATTTCTCCTGTGGGCCTGACGAAGTGTGCCGCATCCAGGACGGGATCAAGGACTGCTTCCCCACCACCAAAGCCACCTGCTCAGTATGTGGAATGGGACACTATCACTCCTTTGACAACAAGGACTTCAGCGTTACTGGCAACTGTGTGTACAAAATGGCAGAGGTCACCAAAGACAAGGATGGTAAGAGGGTTCCTTTCAGTGTGGTAGTCCATCAGGAATCTGCGGCCCATGATCCAACTGTTACCCGTAGTGTCCAAATAGAAGTCAGTGACTACAACATCGTCATGCTTCCTGGAAGAATCTGGGAAGTAACGGTAATTGTAATATCTTCTGCATATTTCTAACGGTCCTCTGTTCTACTTTTCCTTCCTTTCCTCTTTCCTGAAACAACTTACTTATAGTTATGATTTATTTTTTCCATGGTGTATTATCGTCAAAGCCCTGTGGGCATTTCACATCCATATTGATATCAGAGTCCTAAATGATAAACAAAGTTTTGTTATATTGCCTTCCCCTCCTTTCATTGTTTTGCCATTTCTCTCCCTCTCCACTGACAGCTGGATGACATCCGTGTGAATCTCCCGCTCCAATTGGACGACGGGAAGGTGCGAGTCTATCAGAACGGATTGGTCATCATTCTGCAGACTAACTTTGGCTTGGAGGTGACCTATGACACCACCTCCATGGTTAGAGTGGAAATGCCATCCTCTTACAAAGGCGTGCTGCTGGGCCTCTGTGGCAACTACAACGGCAACCCGGCCGATGACTTCGCCTTACCTGGAGGTGCCCAGGCCTCCTCGGCAGAAGCGTTTGCTGAGGGCTGGGTCGTGAATCAGAAGGGTGTGAAATGTCAGACAGGCTGTGGGTCCCAGTGCCCTACTCCACCACCAGGGGGCGGAGACTTGTGTGACATCTTGAAGGACAAAAAGAGTCCATTTTCAAAGTGCCACTCAACTGTGCCACCACAGGAGTACTTTGACAAATGTGTGAAAGACCTTTCGGAGCAAGGCGGCAGTAAAGATGTCCTTTGCCAACACTTGCAGAACTACGTTGCTGTCTGCCAGGAATCTGGGGGTTCAGTTGACGGCTGGCGAAACGAGACATTTTGTCGTGAGTGTTTCTGATAAAAATGTACTGTAGGCTATATATGTTGGCCACTGTATATATATGCTCTATCTGACCGAAATGCTTCAGATCTAGAGAGACCATTTGAACTAGATGTCCCAGTTAACGTCCCTTTCTCTCTTATACTTTTGAAATCGAGTTGAGTTCTGGGTAATCCTGGGTAATTCCATGTTCTGTCATGGCCCAGTACTTCCAACAACTAGCCAGTAGTACTTATTGCTGTACTAACAAGTCCCTGTCGTATTGTACTAATGATTGTTTCCCTTTTTCTGTTAGTCGTTTTGGATAAAAACCTCAGCTAAATGATTATGCTTTCTTTTGAAATTCTCATAGCGATGACGTGCCCAAAGAACAGTCAGTATGAGCTCTGTGCCGATACCTGCTCCACTACCTGTGCCAGTCTCACTACGCCTCAGAAGTGCTCACATTGCCAGGAGGGATGCGAGTGTGAGGATGGTTTTGCCTTTGATGGTGGAGAATGTAAGCCACTGGGAAAATGTGGCTGTGTGGTTGATGGACGCACTTACAAGGTGTGTGTGTGTGCGTGTGTGTGTGTGTGTTTCTTTTGTTTACCAATTTCAAGATAAAGACTAATGAAATAAGACAGCTTCTGATCACAGATCATAGAGCACTAGCTGAGCAGGCCTTAGTTACTACTTCTCACGACAAAGCTGGATTTTCCAAATCATGTCTCAGTATGTGGATGTGTGTTTTCTTGCAGTCAGGGGAAACCGTGGTGAGTGAAGACTGCCTACAGAAATGCACGTGTGTAGATGGTGTGTTTTCATGTGAGAACACAAATGAATGCGCAACGGAACAAGTCTGTGCCATCCGGGAAGGACTAAGAAACTGCTATCAAGTGGGTGAGTCCCACTTAGTTAAAAAAAACTATTTTAAATTTCAGAAAGAAATGATATTGAATGTAATTTACATGTAATGAAATGTAATTAATTGTTGAAAATAACTTCTCTGGGACAGATCCTTGTAAGGCAAAGGAATGCCGTGAAAAAGAAATGTGTGTCAAGATTGGCACCAATGTCCAGTGTGTGGCAGAGTCCAGATCCACCTGCCAGATCATCGGGGACCCGCACTACCAAAGCTTCGATGGCAAACTTTTCTCTTACCAGGGCTCATGCACATACACACTGGTTCAGACGACAGGTCAAGATAGCACACTGACTCCTTTCAGCATTGTCACCAAAACCGAGTTGGAGAGTAAGCACGGGTCCTACTTAAAAACTGTAACAATCAACATGGAAGGTGTCCAGATCGTTGTTGTCTATGGTGACCCCGACAAAGTGCTGGTCTGTAACATCTTTATGCATTGACTAAAATTGTTCAATATGCAAAAGAGAAAATATGAATGACGGAATCTGAATTGACGCTGGTCATCACATATTTTTCAGGTTGATGGCTCCCCTTCTAATCTCCCCGTTACTCTCAAGTCTGGGAAGATCAGAATTACTCAGGAGTCCTACAAGGGTGTCCTTAAGACCGACTTCGGAGTGGAGATCACCTTTGACTGGGGGGAGGATCTCTACGTCACTGTGCCTAGCAGCTATTATAAGAACCTGGAGGGCATGTGTGGAACCTACAACGGAGACCAGGCTGATGATTTCTCCATACCTAATGGCTCCACCATCACCAGCCTGAAGAAGTGGGCAGAAGCCTGGAGCCTTCCTGAAGCCAACAGCACCTGCCTGCATTCCTGCCCAGGCCAGTGCCCTGTCTGTACGGCGGACGCCAAGTCGCTTTATGGACAAAAGGAATACTGTGGCGAGATCGGAGTGAAGAATGGTGCTTTTGCTGCATGTCATGCCAAGGTTCTGCCAGGGAAGCTGTTGGCAGACTGCCTTTACAACATGTGCATCCATGAAGGAGACAAGGAGATGCTGTGCAAGGTCATGACCAATTATGTCAAAATCTGCCAGCTGAAAGGTGCTGACGTTTCTAAACAGTGGCTGCAGACACTCAACTGTTGTAAGTGGTATTATCTCCCACAGTCAATTTAGTGTGTATTAGTTGAGTTGTGTTGAACGCATCCAAATTACATTATTCCATTGACTTGCATTGTATTTAACACAGCGGCCACATATGGTACCATCTATAGCCAATAGACACAACAGAGCGTGTTACATAGAACAGTCGCTTCTTATTGTTTCTTCTCATTATTTTGCTATTTTTAGGTCAAATTGAATGTTTCAAACAAAAACAAAAACTCTATACATATGAAAATGTCTCAGTGGATGTGGTAGCTTGTGTGACTATGAATAACCCTGCAATGAATTATTGTTATAATCTACTTTAAGGGGCTATGTTAAACATCTACATAGACAAAATGACTTAATATTGTACAATTTTTGTTTTACTTCCACAGAAGTCTGACGAGAAGGGGATGGGTTGCTGAAGAAGATAACAGAAATCCACATAAACAGCCATCTCTACACAGAAACTTAACCGCAGCATCGACCAAATATACCATATACACACACATACTCATATCATTTTGAGCTCCTCCTTCTTCATCCAGACCAGGCTTGTGCAAAATTCAGAATTGAATTGAGAATGACTCCTAAATTCCAATTCAATTCTTGAGTTTGAATTGAATTTGAATTGAGGTCAAAAACAGGATGCAGAATTACAATTCGAATTTGAATTAAGGGAAGTAGAATTGAAATTCAATGAAATTCAAATCAATTCACATACATAAATTAAGGGTACACTGCAAATTATTTGATTCTTATCAAGATAAAAAAAAAATACATTAGAAGTGTTAGATCATTTACATTGTTTTAAGAGTGAATTTCTTACTTTAAGTGTTCAACTTTACACTATCTTAAATCAAGCACATATTTTTTTTGTCTCAAATAGGCATTTAATCTTAAAATTAGGTAAATACTGTTAAAATGAGATCTTTTACATCTCTCCCTCAAATTCTCATCAAAATAAAGCTTGTTTTAAGATTCAGTAACAAGAACATTTGACTTAATTTAGGATGACATTTAAGATTTAAGATATCATCTTAAAAACAGCAGTTTATGCTTATATTTATAGTTAACTTATTCTGAGGCTGTAACAACTTTAAACACACGTAATCTAGACTTTACAAGCTGTGGCACTGTGGCGCAACAGGTTACAGCATTAGTACCATGTACTCGTGCAAGTACCCATGGGGACCCGGTTCGAATCTTACCTGCGGTCATATCCCAATCACTCGCCCACTCGCTTCCTGTCTATCTTCATTGTTCTATCTGAATAAAGTCCAGATAATATACTTGTAAAAGGAATATAATCTGGGTCAGTTTACATTTAAGTAACCTAATTTTACAACCAGCATTTTAGGCTAATATTAAGTATATTTTACTTATTTTGGGGATGTAAAATTATATTTATAAGTAATATGATTTTAAAACTAGCAATTTCTATGTTAAGTTTCCAAATACCATGTTTATTTCTAGATTTTTTATTTATCTTAATTCCCAAAATCTTGTCAAGTGAAATTATCTTGCTGCATGGACAGAACATTTCACTTGTTTTGAGTATACCTTTTACCTCAGATTTAGTGTTTTTATCTTGTTCTTAGACACCCTTGCAGTGTTTAACAATTAAGTTTCACAAAATATGTCAGATATGATCTCAACAAACACACAATTTATAATTGAAAACAGTAATCAATTACATTTCCAATGTAATATTCCCTGAACTGAATGTATGTGAGATTCAACACATTCGTCCTGTTATGTGACTGTGAATTTGTTTTGAATTGCCATGAATTGAATTCCACTTCCTGTCATTCCAATTCCAATTCAAATTCAACTTCCTGTGGGGTGGGGCCAATTCAATTCAAATTCCAACTCATGAATTGAATGGAGGCAAATTCTAAAATTCGGAATTGTGCACAAGCCTGATCCAGACTATATAAGAGTTTACAAATATATCATTCTAAGTAAAAAAGCCATATAATTAAGGCTATGCATATACATATATATACATATACCTTTTGGATTAACCTCTTGAATTTCCCCTTGGGGATCAATAAAGTTTCCATCTATCTATCTATCTCTATATCTATTTGTAACGCTGTGTAAATCACATGCATTGTGATGTGTAATCACATGTACTGCTTATCTACTGTACTATATGTGCAATAAACATAGCTCTTCATGCATAACACTTCTGTTTTAATCTTTCAGTCTTCTAATTTTAATATTTGGTTCAAAGCTGTATGCAAGAACACCTTAAGACGTTCTATGCATGTTTGTAAATGAATAGAACACAAAATATGGTCGCTAGCTGAACAGCCACCATGATTATTGTCTACGAGCAGCATCTGCAGTGTGGTGAATTGTCACAGATATTCATCAGCAGAGGGGAAGGAATAAATGTGCAATCTACAGTACTCTGCATCAGCCTTTTCCTTAACACCAAAACAAAAATTATGAATTCATTTATTTTAAAGTCATTAATATAAACAAATATAAATAGCTCACTGCAGCTAAAATGGATTAGGCTTGGGTTTTAATTATTTGAATATACTTTTATCTGAGATAGCATGGAATACAAGGAAAACAATTGAACAAGACTATAACGGGAATATCAAAGCAATATCTAAATTCTGTGGATATTCATATTATTTTAAATGATAATAAAAAAAAAAACAGATTAGGGATTTGACATCCTCAAATTTTGTGAGCAGGGCTGTCCCATAATCAAATCAACTCGACATGTTGCCAGACTCAAATTTTGAAAATAATTAGAGTTTGAGTATGTAGTTGTGACCATAAAGTTCAATATTGGTCTCATCACTCCAAATTACTTCGTTCCAGAAGCTGTAAATTTATCTAGATCAGTGTTTACCTGGTATGACTTTGAGACCCTCAATTTTCCATGGTCATTAAGTCACACCCATATTTTGGCGTTTGAGCCAAAGTCCTCAACTTCGTGTCACCTTTCAAAGTGCTTGACAGGTTTATCTTTGACAGTAGCCAGAGAGCTGATGATCCACTGACACGTATGAGGCAGGCACTGATAACTGAGTGAGTTTCTGATGTAGGAGTTGATGCACTGCACATCACAAAATAAATGTCATAATTGGTTCCTTGGAATCATTTTACCCCTCATTTTTGTGGTGTTGCGCCACCTAAATATCATTGGTATGTAGTGGAAAAATAAGAGATGGGTAAACTATAAATCTGTGATCAAGGTGAGGTGGATTGCGTCATCCACTATCAGATTTTTTAAAAAGGCATTACAACATGTTTGAATATGGTGGAGTAATTGTCCAATGTTTATTACAATACCAATGAATGGTTCCTAGAGTGTTGATGAGTGTAAAGAGTGATATTGATTAATGTTGTTGAATGTTAAAAGTTGCAATTGGTGAACAAACACTAATAAGAGGTGTATAAACTCTGTTTCCGAAATTTCAGAGGTGGATAAACTGCATTTACTTTAGTTTAGCCTCCACTACATCTCTGATCACCAGTGTAAATCGTCACATTCAACAGGAAGTTACCAGAAGCTACCATACAAGTTATACCAATGTATAAAACTGGCAAAAACAAATACAACAGAGACGTGCATTTGACGCATGCACCATATGAGCATTGTTGGATTCCAAAATGTGATGGGTCCTGAACCACAGGTGCTTCCACTATAGCCTATAAAGAAAAATAAATCTAACCAAGTGTTATTAATCTTATATTAAGATCAAAAAAACTATTTGGTATTGTTTTTAGTAGAGACTTACCTGCAGTAGCACTCTCTTGAAAGATCATTTTGACTTAATTTGAAAAGTCTAAGGAATCTTATCAAGACAAATTTGCTCAACGCACAGGCAGCCAAATGGGATGAGACATTTTAAAATAAGTCAAACTCTCAGTCAAATGATGAGAAAGCGCTAGGTACATTTCTTTGTACTGAAAACAAATAATACCAACTAGAATGTTTGATGTTCATGTAAGATCATTAACACTTGGTAGATTTTACTAGATGACCAGTTTTTGCAGTGTGGGCCTGCCATTGCCGCTTGTGGCCACAGTATATTTTTTGTATATTGTTTTGCCTTTGTTTACTTTCTGTGTCCTGCAATATGCCAAACAGCATCTAGACCGGTGTGGGTCAGCCTAGGAGTGGCTTGTGGAACTGTTCTCAGTGGGTCACAGAGCTGTGTGGTTAAAATAAAAAAAAAAGAATCATCCATTTAAAATCAGAATCTAATGCCAGACCTTTATGTGACAGGTCATGTTAGACATAATTTTATCGGTAAATATGGCAAGATGACCCTGCATATTTGAAACATGCATTCACTTACAGTATATTGAGGACAAAAGAGGACAGAAACCCAGGTGTGTGGTGTGCAGTGAATTGTTGGCACATAAGAGCATGAAACCATCAAAACTAAAATGCCACATGGAAGCGAAGCACCCTACTGTCAAAGACAAACCTGTCAAGTACTTTGAAAGGTGACACAGGAGTTGAGGATTTAGCAAGCCTGACACTAGCATGTCCCAAACACAGACAGTTTCTGTGTGTTACCACATATCCCACCAGACTAGTTAACATTGATCCAGAAAACCTTGCACCTTCTGGAACAAGGTCATTTGGAGTGATGAGACCAAGATTTAACTTTATGGTCACAACTACGCACACTTACCCTGACGTAATCAGACTTGAATTATTTTCAAAAATTGAGTGGCAACATGCCATTTGGATTTGATTATGTGACTTATTTCAACCCTGCTATAGCCCTGCTGACAAAATTTGAGGATGGTAAATTCCTTTATCTGCTCTTTTTTTTTCATTTAAAATAATGTGAATATCCACAGTATTGAGATATGCTCTGATAATCCATAGTTATAATCTTGTTAAATTGTTCAATTCTTGTACTCAAAGAATTGAAACCTAAGCCTGATGCTTTTTCTGTGAAGGAAAGGGCTGATGCAGAGTAGATTTATAGATTCCTTCCCCTCTGCTTATGAATATCTGTGAGATTTCACCACTGAACACAACAGATATAGACAATAATCATGGTGGCTATTCAGTTAGCGACAATATTTTATGTTCTATTCATTTACAAACATATAGAACGTCTTAAGATGTTCTTGCATACAGCTCTGAGTAAAATATTAAAAGTAGAAGACCAAAAGATTAAAACAGAAGTGCATGACTGTTTATTGCATATAGATAGATAAGCAGTAGGCTACATGTGATTACAAATCGCAATGCATGTGATTTACACAGCATCACAAATAGATATATGATATACTGTAGATGCATAGCCTTAGTTATATGGCTTTTTACTCAAAATTTACTTATATATTCTGGATGAAAAAGGAGGACATTAAAATGGCTGAATGATATTTGGCCGATGCTGCATTTAGGTTTCTGAGTAGAGATGGGTCCGCTGGATTTTTGTTAGTAGCCTATCTTCTTCAGCAACTCATCCCCTTCTCGTCAGACTTCTGTGGAAGCAAAACAACAATTGAACAATATTAAGTAATTTTGTCTATGTAGATGTTTAACATAGCCCCTTAAAGTAGATCATAAGAATCATTCATTATTTATACTCATAACAGCAACCACATCCACTGAGCCTTTCCTTAAGGGAATAGATCAGAATTTTGGACATAGGACCTCATTTCTAACTCGAGTGTTCTGTGGAGTGCCATAGGTCATTGTTTTTAGTGGCAGGCTTAAAGAGGAACTATGCAGGTCTGGCGATTTCTTCGCTGTTTTCTTGTTTTATGCTTGCAGGTTTCTCTGCAGAGCTTCCCTTACAGCTTTAGCATGTATATTTTACAACACTGCTCAATCGGTCAGTGAGTGTCTTTTCATGATCATGATCGCGAGGCTGCGAAACCTTCTGTTTTTCAGTGCCACTGATCCAGTGGCATAAACTTGCAAGCGTGTTTTTTTCCGCTAACAGGCGCTAGGGTGAAGCGAGACAGCCATCATTCAACCTGAAACAAGTCAAATAACCAGTCCAATGACTCCGAAGCTGATCAGTTAAGGCAAATTAAGCTAAAAACCATGCATAATTCACTTTTAATAAACCATTGACTTGCGCTAGCCTAGCACCGGCAAACTCTGCAACTAAGTTGGAAATGAGGTGCTACGTCCAACATTTCAAACTATTCCTTTAAGGGTGCTATGTGGACTTTTTGTTTTTTGTTCAAATGTGCAAAATGACCTACATGTAAACCGTCTGTTGGCTCTCTTTCTTGTAATACCACATGGTACCATGTGGCCGTTGTATTACAATGCAAGTCAATGTAAGAATGTCACTTGAACAACTAATACACACTAAATTGACTGTGGGAGACTATAGTATAATCATTTATATCACCATTGATATACTTATTAATACCAACCATCATGACTTACAGTAATACTAACACACTCTATTTCTCTTCCCTTTCCCCTATACCTCACCTGTGAGGTAAACCATACCAGCCATCAACCATCTCTGTGCCTGTCCCTCATCACACCTGAAGTTACATCCCTCTGACTGCCCTACCATCGCCATTGCCTTCGCCATCCCTATGACTGCCCTACCATCGCCTGCTGTGGTTCCCTGCCCGAATCTTTGGCCCACGCATCCCAGCGACCCATCACTTTCCGAAATAACTAATGGATTACTAATGGACAATTTATTCCGTACACTGGACTATTTGAACTTTCATTGTCATTGTAACTTTCAAACTACAAATGACTGTACTGTAACTGACCCAAGGCAGATGGGTTGGGCCCTTGAGTCGTGGATCTGTCTGAGGTTTCTTCCTATATGTATCTCCAATTCTAGGGAGTTTTTCCTTGCCCCTGTTACTCATGGGCTCTCTTTGAATGTCTAACACTCTGTAAAGCGCCATGAGACATGTGTAATGTATTGGCGCTCTATAAGCGAAATTAAATTGAAATTGAAATTGAAATTGAAATAATACCACTTACAACAGTTGAGTGTCTGCAGCCACTGTTTAGAAACGTCAGCACCTTTCAGCTGGCAGATTTTGACATAATTGGTCATGACCTTGCACAGCATCTCCTTGTCTCCTTCATGGATGCACATGTTGTAAAGGCAGTCTGCCAACAGCTTCCCTGGCAGAACCTTGGCATGACATGCAGCAAAAGCACCATTCTTCACTCCGATCTCGCCACAGTATTCCTTTTGTCCATAAAGCGACTTGGCGTCCGCCGTACAGACAGGGCACTGGCCTGGGCAGGAATGCAGGCAGGTGCTGTTGGCTTCAGGAAGGCTCCAGGCTTCTGCCCACTTCTTAAGGCTGGTGATGGTGGAGCCATTAGGTATGGAGAAATCATCAGCCTGGTCTCCGTTGTAGGTTCCACACATGCCCTCCAGGTTCTTATAATAGCTGCTAGGCACAGTGACGTAGAGATCCTCCCCCCAGTCAAAGGTGATCTCCACTCCGAAGTCGGTCTTAAGGACACCCCTGTAGGATTCCTGAGTAATTCTGATCTTCCCAGACTTGAGAGTAACGGGGAGATTAGAAGGGGATCCATCAACCTGAAAAACACGTGATGACCAGCGTCAATTCAGATTCCGTCATTCATATTTTCTCTTTTGCATACTGAACAATTTTAATATTGGCCACAGTTTTAGTCAATGCATAAAGATGTTACAGACCAGCACTTTGTCGGGGTCACCATAGACAACAACGATCTGGACACCTTCCATGTTGACTGTTACAGTTTTTAAGTAGGACCCGTGCTTACTCTCCAACTCGGTTTTGGTGACAATGCTGAAAGGAGTCAGTGTGCTATCTTGACCTGTCGTCTGAACCAGTGTGTATGTGCATGAGCCCTGGTAAGAGAAAAGTTTGCCATCGAAGCTTTGGTAGTGCGGGTCCCCGATGATCTGGCAGGTGGATCTGGACTTTGCCACACACTGGACATTGGTGCCGTTCTTGACACACATTTCTTTTTCACGGCAAGCCTCACATGGATCTGTCCCAGAGATGTTATTTTCAGTTAGCATCAACATTTAATTACAATTAATTTCATTTGATTTGTTGTAATATAATTTCTTTCTGAAATGTTAAATACACAGATATATATACAGTATAATATATGTTTGTTGTATATACTTTCACCAGGGAACTCACCTTCTTGATAGCAGTCTCTTAGTCCTTCCCTGATGTCACAGACTTGTTTCACTATGCAACCTTTTGTTTTCTCACATGAAAACACACCATCTACACACTTGCATTTCTGTAGGCAGTCTTCACTCACCACGGTCTCCCCTGACTGCAAGAAAACACACATCCACATACTGAGACACGTACACAACACTACACTACTATGACATGATTTGTAAAATCCAGCTTTGTCATGAGAAGTAGTAACTAAGGCCTGCTCAGCTACTGTGCTCTATGATCTGTGATCAGAAGCTGTCTTATTTCATTAGTCTTTTAACAATCTTGAAATTGGTAAACAAAATATGTCAAAAGAAAGAAAAGCACACACACACACACACACACACACCTTGTAAGTGCGTCCATCAACCACACAGCCACATTTTCCCAGTGGCTTACATTCTCCACCATCAAAGGCAAAACCATCCTCACACTCGCATCCCTCCTGGCAATGTGAGCACTTCTGAGGCATAGTGAGACTGGCACAGGTAGTGGAGCAGGTATCGGCACAGAGCTCATACTGACTGTTCTTTGGGCACGTCATCGCTATGAGAATTTCAAAAGAAAGCATAACCATTTAGCCGATGTTTTTATCCAAAATGACTAACAGAAAAAGGGAAACAATCAACAGTACAGTACGACAGGGACTTGTAAGTACAGCAATAAGTACTACTCGCATAGAACCAAGTGACAGTTCTAGAAGTGTTAAGTGCTATATTTACATGCCCAGTTGTTGGTAGTGCTTGGAGAGGAAGCACTGGGCCACGACAGAACATGGAAATACCCAGGACTACCCAGAACTCAACTCGATTTCAAAAGTATAAGAGAGAAAGGGACGTTAACTGGGACATCTAGTTCAAATGGTCTCTCTAGATCTGAAGCATTTCGGTCAGATAGAGCATATATATACAGTGGCCAACATATATAGCCTACAGTACATTTTTATCAGAAACACTCACGACAAAATGTCTCGTTTCGCCAGCCGTCAACTGAACCCCCAGATTCCTGGCAGACAGCAACGTAGTTCTGCAAGTGTTGGCAAAGGACATCTTTACTGCCGCCTTGCTCCGAAAGGTCTTTCACACATTTGTCAAAGTACTCCTGTGGTGGCACAGTTGAGTGGCACTTTGAAAATGGACTCTTTTTGTCCTTCAAGATGTCACACAAGTCTCCGCCCCCTGGTGGTGGAGTAGGGCACTGGGACCCACAGCCTGTCTGACAAGTCACATCCGTCTGATTCACGACCCAGCCCTCAGCAAACGCTTCTGCCGAGGAGGCCTGGGCACCTCCAGGTAAGGCGAAGTCATCGGCCGGGTTGCCGTTGTAGTTGCCACAGAGGCCCAGCAGCACGCCTTTGTAAGAGGATGGCATTTCCACTCTAACCATGGAGGTGGTGTCATAGGTCACCTCCAAGCCAAAGTTAGTCTGCAGAATGATGACAAATCCGTTCTGATAGACTCGCACCTTCCCGTCGTCCAATTGGAGAGGGAGATTCACTCGGATGTCATCCAGCTGTCAATGGAGAGGGAGAGAAATGGCAAAACAATGAAAGGAGGGGAAGGCAATATAACAAAACTTTGTTTGTTGTCATTTAGGACTCTGATATCAATATGGATGTGAAATGCCCACAGGGCTTTGACGATAATACACCATGGAAAAAAAAACGATAACTATAAGTAAGTTGTTTCAGGAAAGAGGAAAGGAAGGAAAAGTAGAACAGAGGACCGTTAGAAATATGCAGAAGATATTACAATTACCGTTACTTCCCAGATTCTTCCAGGAAGCATGACGATGTTGTAGTCACTGACTTCTATTTGGACACTACGGGTAACAGTTGGATCATTGGCCACAGATTCCTGATGGACTACCACACTGAAAGGAACCCTCTTACCATCCTTGTCTTTGGTGACCTCTGCCATTTTGTACACACAGTTGCCAGTAACGCTGAAGTCCTTGTTGTCAAAGGAGTGATAGTGTCCCGTTCCACATACTGAGCAGATGGCTTTGGTGGTGGGGAAGCAGTCCTTGATCCCGTCCTGGATGCGGCACTCTTCGTCAGGCCCACAGGAGAAATCAGGTTGGCACTGAACCTTTCCATCGTTTCCACACACACAACGGCCCTTGCACTGGTCATTGAGGAAGAACACCTGGCCTTGCTGGTAGTAGCGGCCTTTGTGCGCACAGCCACACTGTTCCTCTGGCACACACTGTCCGTCACTCAGCACAAAGCCGTCATCGCACTCACAACCCTCACTGCAGGGGGTGTTTTCGCAGTCTTCGGGCTCCTCAGTTCCACGACACATTACAGAACAGCTGGACGGGCAAACTTTGTAGTGGCTGTATCCTTTGCAATCCAGCGCTGCCGAAAACAAATCATACACATCTCTGTGTGAAACGAGAGTGCTGACAATGGAGAAGATGACAGCTTGGATTGTTTAACATCATGTCAAAGTGAGTTATTATAAGTAGAAGGTGAAGATCATGCAAATGTTAACATCTAAAAATTATGAAATTATGAACATGTTATTCATCTCTACAAAACACATCTGGTATGATTACCAATCCGTTAAAGTTTACAAAACAGGTTAAAGTATGTACTTATGTGCCCCAGATCAAAGGTTACAGCATTTGGAAGTTAAAGTGTAAGTTTGGCGGAAATTGAAAATAAAGCTATTTTCTGAATGAAAATACATCAACTAAGCTGTGGAGGAAGTAATTTTCGCTCATCACGCAGTACAGAGCTATCACGGGCAGGTGCGACAGCCCAAAATCGCAAACAGTGGGTTAGCATGGGGAATAGAGCCACACGCTTTCAAAATCGCATTTTTAAACCACTAACATTGCTCAAAACAGCGCCAAACCTCATCAGTAGCTTGCTCTAGGTGTCTACACATGAAACGAAGCACCAATCAGTCTGTAAACTTTGGAATAGTCAGTATACACGTAGAATCAATTCGAGACCGCAACCCCGTAAGCACAGAAATATCTCGCGAGATCTCACACGGAAGCACGGGAGCTATTCCTACAGGTAGTCAAAATCGCATTTTTAAACCACTAACATTGCTCAAAACAGCGCCAAACCTCGTCAGAAGCTTGCTCTAGGTGTCTACACATAAAACGAAGCACCAACAACTTGGCTCATGAACCCGACGTTTATAAAAGAAGACTGTTATGAACACTTCCCCCTTCCAGCTCCTCATGAAGGAAAGTCCACGACCTCTCGTGTGAGATCTCGCGAGACATTTCTGTGCTTCAGACGGGGTTGCAGTCTCAAATTGATTCTACGTGTATACTGACTATTCCAAAGTTTACAGACTGATTGGTGCTTCGTTTTATGTGTAGACACCTAGAACAAGCTACTGATGAGGTTTGGCGCTGTTTAGAGCAATGTTAGTGGTTTAAAAATGCGATTTTGAAAGCGTGTGGCTCTATTCCCCATGCTAACCCACTGTTTGCCATTTTGGGCTGTCACTCTTGCCCGTGATAGCTCTGTACTGCGTGATGAGCGAAAATTACTTCCTCCACGGCTTAGTTGATGTATTTTCATTCAGAAAACAGCTTTATTTTCAATTTCCGCCAAACTTACACTTTAATGACAAGTGGAGTGCCACGCATGAGTGAGTTAAGCTCTTGAAAAGTATATTTATCTGGAAGTAATTTTCAAAGATATGACCGACTTTTTTCTTATTCTGTTGTTGTTTTATGTTATACATACTTGATATGGAAATTAAGAAAAAATACTGTACTGTATATCTAAAGGGTTTTTAGGAAGCTTTAAAAATAGACTCCATTACCAACTCTCTTATCATGAAAATAAAAAGCAGTTGTTTTGCCCTCCCTCAATGGCATTAAGTCATTAAAGCAATAGTTCAGAATGTTGGACATAGGACCTCATTTCCAACTTAGTCGGAGTGATATAGGTCGGTGAAGACCATTTTCAATTAATTTCTGCCCTTCCTTGAGTTGCAGTGTTCATCTCGTGCTAACCTGGTGCCGAGATAACGCAACAAGTCAACGGTAACATCCAGCCTGCCACTGAAAACACTCCACAGAACACCCGAAACAAATAAATTATAACGTCAGAATACCGACGCACATGCCTGTGTTGATAGAACAATGTTAGAAATAAAACTAACCTTGCATCGCATTGCAATAGCCTACTTTGTTCCCTGTATGTCAGTGGCGGATTGATATTGAGAAACTAGTCCCTCAAAATGTAATAAATCATTGAGTTGCAAGGTTAGTTTTATTTCTAAAATTATTCTATCAACACGGACATGTATATCGATAGTCTGACGTTTTAATTGACTTGTCTCGGGTGTGCTGTGGAGTGCGTAAGACTGTTGTTGATGTCAGACTGATGTTACCGTAGAAATGCGTTAGCTCAGAACCAGTGATAGCAAAGGGGGACGCTGCAACTGAAGGAAGGGGTTAAACGCGATAAAAACGGTCTCCACCGACCTATATCACCTCGGTAAAGTTGGAAATGAAGTCCTATGTCCAAAATTCCGAACTATTCCTTTAGGCATTCATTTCCAAAGGAAAGCCCTTTGGTAGGACTATTATTTAATTTGGAAAAAGTTCATGGAACTATAGGAAATATTCTCAGGTTAAAATGTGTAACAGCAAAGTCACAGAATACTCCGCTGAGTTCTCAACAGCACCAAATTTGATGTGTATGTGTATCTCTGGTCAAATCAAATGAAACAAATATAGAAAGAAATATGAGTTAGGCTATTGTAATGATATAGCCTATTTTGATAACCTTATGTTTGATGGTGTTGACTTTTAAGGTAAAAAATAAATCATATAGATTTAATGTCACCAGACCATTTTGTGTTACCATTTGCATAATCACATATAAACTGACATTTGTTCTTACATTTTGGTTCCAAATATAGTGAGATTGTAACCGCTGTTACTACATAATCTTCCCCAGTATATAATCAGTCATGTTAGAAGCATATCATAAAGAGGAACTTGTTGTGCTCTGCAGCACCCATGGATCAAAAATATTACATTTTGCATGGCCTTAATTGCTCTCCTGAAAAATCGTACTCACGACAAAGTGACTCTGTTCTCCAAACGTCGATCCTGGCTTTTGCGTCCTGGCACACGGAGGTGTACGTGCTGAGGGCATTGCAAAGTGCAGAGGAGTGGCCCTTATACATGCACATGTCGTAAACACAGTCTTCATAGTACTGCTCTGGATTCACTTTGCTGTGACAGTCCTTGAAGGGACCAGTCTTGTCTGTGAGGATGCTGCAGTGTTTTCGGAATGGCTCATTCTGCTCTGAATTGATGTCACACTCATAGCATGTCTTTCCTTCACATGTGTCTTTGCACCGAGAATCATTCTTCACTTTCCAGCTTTTACCAAACTCTGTTGGATTTTTGGCAGGGGTTTCGTTGGGTGTGAGCATGTCATCGTTTCCATGGCCGTTGAAGTTTCCACACAGACCACCTAGCACTCCATGGTAGGTGCTTGGGACAGTAACTGACACATAGCTTCTCCAATCAAACTGCATTTCCAGGCCAAACTCAGTTTTGACCACTCCAGCCCGGCCTCTTCGGAAAATTGACAGTCGTCCATTGTCCAGTGTCAGTGGCAGGTTTATGAACACGTTGTTTAGCTTAACAGGAAGATATTAGGAAGGAATTAGGAGTAAGTAGTCATAAGAGGCTCTTTCATAGAGAATTTACAACAAACCTTTTGTATCATACATAACAACGGTGGCGCGCGCATTGCTGTCACACTAAAAAAAAATATCAAGTAATTATGTGAAAGTTTCGTGTTATAACAAGATCTTGTTCACATTTAAACAAACTAAATATCATGTTATTACACAAAATGATCACGTTATTTCATGATAATTATACTTTCACGTTATAACGTGAAAATATCATGTTATTTCAAGATATGATATTTCACTTAACTTTTTTACAAGATAGTTATCACGTTATTACTTGAAATTGTCACATTATTTTAAGATAACGAAAGTAAATGAAACCAAGCCAGGAGAGCCCATGGTTGGCATAGGCTAAATGAGAACTGCTCGTGTCTATGACCTTGCACCCTGGCTGTTGCAGTGCTGCTTGATGAGTGTTTGCTTTTGTTCATGTGTGTACAGTGCGTGTGTGTGGTCGCCAGCTTACTGAGGAGCAGAAGCAGCGAAGAGATGTATCTGTGTCTGGGCAGAGAGCCGCTGAGAAGGAGGCCGATAGAGAGGTGTGCAGAGTAGCCTGTTCACACAGCCTGATAGTTCTGCTTCATCTTCTCATCCACAAAATAAATAAAACTTAACGCAAGAGGGAGAAAGGGCCTTGGTAAATTTGCGAGTGTTTACGCAATGGTGAATGTAGGGAGCTTTGGCTCGGTAGCCTGCATGCCAGGTCATCGTAGTAATTTCCAAGGCTGTGGGGAGAGGCCGCCAGAGGTGGACACAATATTTTGTTACAAATTACAAATACTGGCTTATAAAATGTAACAAAATAAAATACAAAATACTGATGTAAAAAAAAAAGTAGTAATTAGAATTAGTAGAAAATACAAAAATACCCCCAAAATGATCATGGTATACCATTTTAAAATAAACTACAAGAAACACTATTTCTGATTGGCTGGCAGAGGGCTATACATTCTTTACTTTGGGGCTCCTATGAAGTACAGTAGATCTAGTAAAAAAAAATATTTAATCAGCATCCCATATTAATATAAATGATACAAATTATAGAGATGATTGAACTGACAACAAGCAGGCATTGCAACAGTGGAATCAACTGTGACAAAGCAAACTACCCACCATAATTTTCCGTTTTCAAAGAAAGTAGTACGACAAATTGAACAGGTTAGCCTTTTTAAATTGAACAGCATTTCCCTTTTTGTGCTACAAATGCATGCCTTTTGCCTTCATACAAGACTGGCAACATGGGGGACAAACAAATTAACATCCTGTAAGGTGTCTCAATATAGGCCTACATTAATTAACTGGGTGGTGAAAACACCACTGTTTCGCATCGGAGAGGTTTTTGCCTCAGTCTCCTCCATTATTTCTGCAGATCAGGACACCTTGGTTAATGTTATCCCTTACATAAATCCTCATGTTAAAGGTTCACTTTTGGCTCCCGGACTATGATAAGCATAGCATATTGTCATGGTTTTACAGTAGGTAGGGTAAGTAGCCTATATTTAGGCCTAATTATTTGAAAAAGGCTACTCTAAATACAATCCCTCAAAGTATTTTGTTACAAATTATATTTGATTTTTTTCAATCCAGCAAAATACATACGCCTATTATAGGCCTACGTATTTCAAATAGGCCTAACCTAATTGAAATAGGCTACTGCCCATGTCTGGAGGCCGCGGGGAACGAAAAGTGAGCTGCAGTCACAAGTGCAGGCTGCTGGAGAGCATGGCAAAGGAAATGTTTAAACAGCAATATGACAGTTTGACATCACATCACCACAGTAGGCTAATCATCAGCGCGACCCAAATCACCACACCAAAAATCTTCCCGACTCTCCCGATTGCCAATCCGCTACAGGTGCAGAATAGGCTATAATGCTCAAGTGTTCGCATCTAGGCATACTTAACAATATCATACCATGTTCAATATAATAACTGGAGAATCACCATAAACCGAGTTTAAACTAGAATTTGATTGACTCATGTACCTAAAGGAGCCATCCTATTCTTGCCTCTCTTCGTTCAGTTTCATTATCTTGAAATAACGTGATAATTTCATGTAGACTTAAAGGGGACATATTATGCAAAACTCACTTTTTGCGGGCTTTTGTGTTCATATTTAGGCCTCTACTGTTCTTATAAACACTCCAAGCGTGAAAAAAGCCCATCCATCCGTTTTCTGTAGATCAGTAGAAAGACTTTGGTGTCAAGAATAGTATGCTGCTGTAAGCCATTTGGATTGCTCCCTTATTCTGATGTAATACTAAGGGAATTTGCATAGACCAACCCTAGCACCAGGATCTAACATATGTGGTTGGATGCCGGCTCTGTTTGTAGTCATTTTCACCTGTGAAACGAGCAGCGTAATCAATACACGCAGCCGGAGGCGTGGCCAGCCCAGAAACGGCTCAATTTGGAAGAGACCAATTCTAACCTCGTTTAAAAAGAGGTATAATATGTCCCCTTTAATAACGTGATAAATATCTTATAAAAAGGTGCATATCATATAGGCCTATTGAAATAGGCTAACATGATCTCATGCCTAACGTGAAAATATCATTATCATGAAACAACTTTGTCATTTCTTGCAATAACATGATACTTATCTTGTTTAAACGTGAAAAATATAATTTTATAACAACAAACTTTCACCTATAGCCTACACTGAGCCCTTTTTGTTTGTTTTTGTGTGAAAGCAATGCACCACCGTAGGCCTACATAACTGTGTAGGCCTACAACAGAAAGCAAACAGAAACTAAATTGTGGTTTAAGTTTGAGCTTAGTGTCAGAATTATAGATAAGTTACAGCTCCACAAATGAATAACTTACCATAACTCTACCGGGATTGTCGCTGCTCAAAATAATGGTGTGTTCATACACAGTAATCAAGGCTGTCTTGGTGTATGCGACTGCCTTGTTTCGGCCTCTGTTCTCATTCTGGACCTGCACCTCAAATGGTTCCAGAGAAGGATCTGTAGTGCTGAGCACTTTGGACAAGAGGTATGTGCATGTTCCTTGGAAGTCAAATTTCTTTCCATCAAACGAGCGGTAGTGTGGGTCACCGGAGCCACGGCAGGTACCATAAGACAGCGGGTAACAGTTTCTCACACCGTTCCTTAAAGAACACACTTCAGAACTCTTGCACTTGGTAGCAATGCACTTCAGGGTTCCAGACGTGCATGTGCATTTTTTAGTGCATGTGTTATCAGTCCAAAATGTGTGCCCTGGAGGGTAATAGCGCCCTCCACTGGTACAGCCACATGAGCTCACTGGCACACACGTTTCACCGCTGAGCACAAAGCCCTTGTTGCACTGGCAGCCCTCTACGCAGGGCTCCTTACATGTGGACGGGGCGTTCCTCTCAGCACAGGAGGCTGCGCACGCTGACCCACATGCTTCATAGTGGCTATTTGCAGGACAGTCCATGGCTGGGAATGGTGAAAGAAAAGAATGTATAACAACACATCAACTGCTTTGTCAATGGGATATACAAATTCAATATGTGTTTTGATTGTATTTATAGGCTTCAGTATGTCATCAATTAGATAATAAGTTGAATACTCTTCAGCTTAAAAACTAAGAACATGGAATTATATTACCGTATATACCCGAATATAAGACGACCCTGTGTATAAGACGACCCCCCATTTTCCAGACTTATTTTTTTTCTGTTGAAAAATCTGGTTTTCAACAGAAAATGATTTGATTTGATTTGATTCTAGTGATAATTCATTGGAAGAAAACATTTGAACACCATTCATTAAATATTTGGATTAATTTATCCATGAGTGGGCATTTTTTTAGTCATTATTTCGGTGCTCGCCACCTCCGAACGTTACATTCCGTGACTCCAAATTCTTTGGCAGCTTTCAACACCATCAAGTGAATTCATAACACTGTCACTAATAATAAGCCTATTGCATTAGCACCCTCTACTGTTTCCCCCGCTTTCTCCCTTTCTCCCGTGATTTTGTCTAGACTATATGGCGAATATAAGACGACCCCCCCGTTTTTCAGCCTATTTTTAGGACAAAAACCTAGTCTTATATTCAGGTATATACGGTATTTGCTCATGGTCTCATACACTTACGACAGTTTGCAAGAGTTCTCCAGCCATCAATCTTGATGCCCGCAGCCATGCATGCATCCACATAATTTTCTATGTTGTCACAGAGGAAGCTTTTGATGCCTTTATTGATGCAGATGTCATACACACAGTTGTCAAAGTACATGCCAGGGTCAACTTCGGGTATGCATTTGGCAAATACACTGTTGGTGTCGGTGATGAGGCCACAGTACTTTACTCCACTAAATTTCTTTTTCTCTGCTGGCAAGCAACTGGGGCATTTCCCACGACAGTTGTCATGGCAGAACAGATCTCTATCCGACACTTTCCAGCTCTTTGCGAACTCGAGGGCTGAGGAGAGTCGACTTCCAGTGCGGCTGGTCCATTCATCCTTGCGGTCACCGTTGTAATTCCCACACAATCCGCCCAGTGTACGGAAGTAGCTGCTTGTTGCAGTGATGCGCAGCATCATATTCCAGTCGTATGTGACTTTCAGCCCAAACTTTGTTGTCAAAACGGCATTCCTGCCTCTCTGGACCACCTGGAGCTTTCCCCCCGCTAGACTCACAGGCAGGTAAACAATTTCACCGTCCACCTGGTGAAGAAGTGGGGTATTGGAACATCAACAAATGTAAAACCTTTTAGAGTATTCAATTTGATTCACCCTATGAGTCAGCAACATTTTAAATGCAGGCATCAGAAAAAAAATATGCAATGTAACAACATTTCCTAGCTCTATCTAAATTAGCGCTACAAAAATATCCATTAAAAATGGAATGCAGTCCTTAAATACTCTTCAGAAAGCCACCACTTATCAGCAAGCAACCAGTGGCTGAGAAAAGTGTAGGAAACTAAAATATTGGTTTGGACAAACGTTTTCATGCGATTATGCTACTTGATTATTTCCCTGAGGTACTCTTGGGAAAGCCATTAGATTGATTCAATTCATAGGAGTCTTAAATGTTAAGGGACACAGTAGATGCATTGTTCAGTCAGCCAGCCACCTGTATTTGACAACAAAAACACAACCTTCATTCCTTACCTCGACTCTGGCCCTTTTTTCACTGATGGTCACGGTGTGATTGTACACAGTGACCGTGACCTTCCTGACATACGCCACCCGTTTGTTGCCTCTGTGGTTGTTCTTGGCCAGGACTGTGAAGGGAACAAGGCCTGCCTCTTTTTTCAAAACCTCGGCCATGGTGTAGGTGCAGGTGCCTTGGAAGTCGTAGCGTTTCCCATCAAAGGTTCTGTAATGGGGATCACCAAGAGCCGAGCAGGTATCCTCTGATGTGTGAACACATTTACCTTCCCTGCACTCCTCCTTCTCCCGACATGTGATGCCATCACAAGGGTCAGGTGCTGGAGTTGGTTCAATAACTACAAATACAATTATTACATTAGGAGGATTTCAGCCAGAGTGACTGGAATATGTGGTCAAACATTTGTCAACAAATGGACATTTTTCAATCACATATTTTGTTTTGGCTGGTTGTATTCAATCAGTGTTGATTTAGTTCATACTCCAGATTCATTAACAATTTCAATCAATGTGTAATCACATTGTACTATATGAATATTATTATGCTATTATTTAACTACTTAACTGGATTGTTATATAAAAACTTACCTGAAGTGCACACCCCAGTTGTACCATAACCGTGTGTCTTTTTACCACCAAAGACATAAACGGCCATGAGGGCCTGTCCACTAAAGCTCACAGGGTTTTTTTTCTTCCCAAGATCCTTCGTGGCCCACACATACCTACTATCTGAGGGGAAAGGCTTCCAGTTGGTCACACCGCTGATCGTGTTTGAGCCCTCAGCCTCCGAGACGATGACAGCTGTATTGACATACGTTTCTTGTGGGTACACTGACCATGTATTTGACATCTCAGAGGTGGGAAGGATGTTAGTCAGAAACTCATCGTGTGGATGGTTGCTTCCAAAGTACATCACCATAACCTTTTTGTTGCTTCTTACAATAACAGGGTTACCTGGGCTCATTGAGATTTTCAGATTTTGCCCAGAATGAAGTCTCTGTTCTTTTCCAGAAATGACAACAGTTGTCTTGTCATCAGCTGCAACAACATAGGCATAGTCTTGGGCTTTGTTGCCCATAGCTGGAACCAAGTAGTGATCAGAAAGCCTTTCCACCGGGAGTAGCTGCTCATATACATGTGTACAGCTCCCATGATACAGTCTAGCACACATGTTTCCCACCAAAACAGCCAGAGGCAGTGTAGAAGTGATCCTTGTGCCAGTGTATGACTTAGTGCTCATGAACTGGTAGACTGTATTAGGTTCTAGTGTTAGGGGAACTTTTGTGTTGCCATCAGTCAGGATTTCCACCACATTCTCTTTGTCACCATTTACAAGAGCAACAAGAGCCTGAAATCTTTCGTGGAAAAGATCTGGTGTGAACACGACATACTTCCTGCCCAGGTTGGATGTTGGGAGGATGACACTACTGTCCCCAGAGGATCGTTTTCTACTTGATGACACCACAGTGATGTTGCTGTCAGACGTAACACGGACAATTTTGTCAGACAACCCTGAACCTGACAGTTCGGCTTTGGCTGGTAAATTGATAAAAGTTGTGCTCCCTTTGGGCACTGTCTTGGTCTTTGTGAAATAAGGAGACCATACATTCACTGTGGCTGTTTTTTCATGAGCAGTAATAGCAAGCTCCAGTGTTGCAGAACGTCGTGTACCATAGTTTGTCAAGAAAGTGGTAAAAAATTCTTGACCAACAGGACACCCACTCACTCCTTAAATCAGAAAATGGTGAAAACATCACATGAAACATGTTAGCCTCAAAATAAAGAGTACTTTATTGAATGCTTTTAAATAACAATAATAATGATTACTTTGGAAGTTTGTTTAAAAACATTTTGAAAAGTGTTATTTTTATGTAGGCCTATGGGACTATGATGAACTGTTGCTTCATAAATAATAAGGCCTTACAGGCACTGTTTACATACAGATATGTTAATCCAACATTTATTATTATGTCAAGATTCCTTTGTTACTGAAACATTGGTTTTAATGCTTTGCTTATGATCACATTATTCTTTGAGGTGTCTTGAGAAGACAAAAAAAGTCCAGGGTGCTCAGAAGTTCAAATATGAAGGTGCTCTTTGGGTTCGAGAATTCATATAAGAGAAAAAAGGAGGAATCCAAGGCACTCTTCTTCCAAAGTTAAAAAGCCTTTATTTTAGACTGGCTATCATAATGAAGGTTAAAAACAGGGAGAAGCTCACGTGTAGCGGCATAAGCAGCCTTCTTCAGGGTGTGCTTCACAGACAAACAATTTCCCTTTTTGTAGGCTAATTGAGTGACCAGGTGAATTACCACATGAAAATTCTTTGAGGTGTATTTTGTGGAAACTACATCTCTGGAAAAAATTAACAGACCACTGTACATTTTCCTGGTCATCCAGCAGTTGGTGAATGATATTTGAATGAGTTAATGGTCATATTCAAATTTCCAGTTGTCTCTTAATCTTGAATAATACTGTAAACTCATTCAAATGTCTCCAAACAACCTTATAGACCATTAACCATATTAAATATTAACCATGTTAGAATGGCATCAAAAAATATGCTGCGGTCTTTTAATTTTTAAATTAATTTAATTCAAGTTTTCACAGACACACGTCCAAGCTGTTCAGTAAGCATATGGCATTGATAGTATATGTGACTATTTCAGAACATCAGAAGCCAGTAAATTAATTCAATTCAAACTGCCATCAGTTAATGTTATGGTTGGTTAGTTCTTACCAGAGTAGATCACTGCAGTCAGGCAGAATAATATCATGTTGGCGTCCATGGCTGAAAGCAACACAAAATAGGCTCAATATATCTCTCAATTCTTCCTCCTTGAAACCCTTTATTTTTTTTATCATTTTAAATTTGTTTAATCTGTGACCTCTACATTCACTTGAATAGATAAGGGTCTCAATGAAAAGACATTCAAGCATATTCATAAAACTCTAAGAAATTATGCCCATACCTTCGACTCGAACCCAATGGATTTCACTAAGACTATGACTAAGTCTGCTTTTATGTAGACTTGGTCAGCTATTAAATTATGTAAACATACTGAAACAAATGTCAACATGTTAAAACAGGATCTCATGACATCTTAATTATTCGGGAGAACTCATTACTGCACAAAACTCCACCCCTGGATGATATTGTTTGCAGTGATGCTTATCTTACAGAGCACACACAGCATGGGCGTTGTCTAGACTCTAGAGTTGGAAAATGTCTCGCTTACTGTCTTGTCATTGTGACATTACAACACCAACATTACATATGTGGTGTTCTATAGCCAATTAAACAGCCTAAAGGATAGAGTGGCAATAGTGGGTTAAAGAGCACTTAAAAGATCTGAATTGGCCATCCTAGGAATTCCACTCAAATAAATATAAAGCACCATGTGGAACATGTCTTATATATTATATCATGGACAGAATGTATTTCATGTGTCAAAAAAGTAAACCTTTTATGCCTTTTGTCACCAGTGTTGGGAAGGTTACTTTAGAAATGTAATGTGTTACGTTACCCTGTTTGTAATAGTAGTGTAACTATTTGAATTATTTTATCTGAGTAACGTAGCTAATTACATTTGATTACTTTTTGATTACTTTTCCGATTTTTTAATATAGTCCCCAAATCCATGCGAAGATTTCAGCCTTGGTCTCCAGGCTGCCGAGCAGTTTGGTACAAGCGCACAAGGCAGCATGGGCATTCCCGGGCTATATTAATACATGAATTAGCATCACATTTTTATGAGGATAATATAATGATAACCACCACAAGGTCAGACTTCAAGCCAAATGTTACTGTAAAATCAATCTGAGTTCAATACCCTTTTCCGTGACATACTATAAGAAATGTTTTCTAAATTTCCAGCTATGAAATGCATTTCTATGAGACATTGCTACAGACACACACATTTACATTGCTGCATGCACAGGCAGACATGTACGCTGATGGCACCGGACGTGATAGAGCATATCAGAAGGTCCCGTATCAAACTATGGCTGTGGAGAGAAACAGTTCTTTTTCCATGCAGTATTCTTTGCAAGGTTTTGCTGACAATATTGAGATGTAATTCAAATTGTAATTTTGAAAAATTTCAAAAGTACCTGTAATTGAATTACATGTTTTTCTTCTGTAACTGTAATGTATTACTGTTATATTTATTTTGTAATTAAATTACGTAACTCAACTAGAAATGCAATTCCAAGGAATTACCAGTGCATGAAAATGCAAAAATAGATAGATAATGTAGATATGGTCACTAAGGTGTAGCTTGGGTAAACATGGTGGTTGCATAGCTTACAGAGAGTTGATAGTGTGAAGGTAGACAGTTTAAAGCTGAAACATTCCAGTTCTAACGTAACTAATGATTTCTATTCATGTTAAAATGTTGGTTAGCTAACTTAGCTAATGATTTCTAGCAGTTACGTTAAAAATGCTAATTATGCTAGCAATGCTAACTTTACTAACAATGCTAACTAGGTTGATTCGCTAACTTAACCGATGATTTCTAGCAGTAATGCTAAAAATGCTAACTATGCTAACAATGCTAAATTTGCTAACAATGCTAACCAGGTTGATTAGCTAACTTAGTTGATGATTAATTAGTTGTTGATCTAACTATGCTAACAATGCTAACTATGCTAACCATGCTAACTTGCTAGTGAGGACTTTTATTTTGAAACATTTGTTGCAAGGGTATCCATTGTGGCCACTAAGAAGTTACTGCAGTATAAGCATGTTGGTTGCTATGGAAACGGTCATAAACGCTTAAGTTTAATGGTTGCTATGTTGGTTGCTAGGTACATGGAGGTTTCATGTAGTTGACTGGAGGCATAGTTGATGATAACTGACAGTTGGAATGGTTGAACAGTTAAATAGTTGAGTAGTTTCAATGGTTAAATGATTTAATAGTGTATTATTGCGGTGAGGACTTTTATTTTGAAACAGTTGTGGACAGAGGAAACAGTTAACAGGATATGTAGTCTTCAGAGAGATTGTATGCTTATAGCCAGAGAAACTGACAGTTGATACAGGTGTAATCAATTTAACTGGCTAGTCTTAAGAGAGCCAGAGTGTATATGCTTGAAGCCTGAGACAGAGTAAATAATTTAAAAGTTGAATGAAGTCTAATTAATGTTGATAGACAGAGAGTTTAATGGATGTTGATAGACAGTTTAATGGGTGGATGAGTGAATGGTCTGAAGAAGATGAATGGATAGAAAGTTGGATGGAATGTGCCTTATATTCTTGTAGAATGGAGAGACACAGCTCTCTACTGAGAGTAGTGGATAGAGATACAGGTGTAATCAATTTAACTGGCTAGTCTTAGAGAGCCAGAGTGTGTCCTTAAAGCCTGAGACAGAGTAGATTGTTTAAAAGTTGAATGTAGATCGTATAATTGATGTTGACAGGCAGACTGTTTAGAATGGGTGGATGAGTGAATGGTTTGAAGAAGATGAATGGATAGAAAGTTGGATGGAATTAGGAAGACTTATGTTGATACAGTTGACAGGGGAACAGAAAATGTAGTCTCAAGAGAGCCAGTGTGCCTGAGAGAGAGAGAGAGCTGCTGCACCTGGACTGGCCACCTGGCGTAACATTCTAATTGCTGCGGTGATGTCATAATGAGCAATGTTAAGTCTATGGGGAAATAGCTCAATGTTAAATCTATGGGGAAATCGTTTTTTAATTCATAGTTTAAAAAGTATAAAAGTTACAAAGTTGAAAAATACAAAGCACACATGGCATAAGCGAGACCTACACAACAAAGTTTGAATGAAGTTTCTACGTTAAACGGTTCAAGCTGAATTGCGTGCGTTAGAAGAAGAATAAAAAGCCTAGGAAGAACAGTACAGTGCATTTTCATGCACTGTAATTACATACTAGAGATGTAATTCCAAGGAAATTACGAGTGCATGAAAATGCAAAAATGGTGAGGACTTTTATTTTGAAACAGTTGTGGGTAGAGGAAACAGTTGAACAGGATATGTACTCTTTAAGAGAGCCAGAAAGCCTGAGACAGAGAGTTGCTGCCAGGTGGCTTTGAACACCTGGCTTAAGATTCTAATTGCTTAACGACTTCATTGTGATGTCATAATCCAATGTTAAGTCTATGGGAGAAAAAATGTTTTTAAAAATTCATATAAAATAAACGATAAAGTTTTCAAAGATGAAATTTACATAGCTGAAGTCACCTAAGTAAGACCTACGCAGCGCAGTTTGAATGAAGTCTCTACGTCGAACGGTTGAAGCTGAATTGAACGCACAAAAAGCGTGGAAGAAGAATAATATCGATAACTAGAAATGCAATTCCAAGGAATTACCAGTGCATGAAAATGCAAAAAAATATATAGATATATAATGTAGATATGGCTACTAAGGTATAGCTAGGGTAAACATGGTGGTTGCATAGTTTAAAGAGAGTTGATAGTGTTTAGGTAGACATTTTAAAGCTTAAACATTCCTGTTCTAACTTAACTAATGATTTCTAACAGGTATTCTAAAATGTTAACTATGCTAACAATGATAACCAGGTTGATTGGTTTACTTGGCTAATGATTTCTAGCAGTAATGCTAAAAAATTTAACTATGCTAACAATGCTAACTATGCTAACAATGCTAACCACGTTGATTAGCTAACTTAGCTAATCATTTTTAGCAGTTATGCTAAAAATGCTAACAATGTTAACTATGCTAACAATGCTAACCAGGTTGATTAGCTAACTTAGCTAATCATTTTTAGCAGTTATGTTAAAAATGCTAACTATGCTAACAATGTTAACTATGCTAACCATGCTAACTAGCTAACTTGGTACTGAGGACTTTTATTTTGAAACATTTGTTGATGGGGTATCCATGGCTGCCACTATCAGGAATAAAGAAGTTACTGTAGTAAAATCATGTTGGTTGCTATGGAAACGGTCATAAACGCTTAATTTTGATGGTTGCTATGTTGGTTGCTAGGTGCATGGAGGTCTCATGTAGTTGACTGGAGGCATAGTTGATGATAACTGACAGTTGGAATGGTTGAACAGTTAAATAGTTGAGTAGTTTCAATGGTTAAATGATTTAATAGTGTATTATTGCAGTGAGGACTTTTATTTTGAAACAGTTGTGGAAAGAGGAAACAGTTAACAGGATATGTAGTCTTCACAGAGAGATTGTATGCTTAAAGCCTGAGAGAGAGAGGGCTGCTGCAGGTGGGGCTGGCCACCTGGCATAAGATTCTAATTGCTTAATGATCCGATTGTGATGTCATAGAGGCCAATGTTAAGTCTATGGGGAAATTTGTAATAGTTTTTAATTTATAGTTTAAAAAGTATAAAAGTTACAAAGTTGAAAAATACTTAGCAGCCTTCCCCTATTTAAGACCTACGTTGCGACGTTTGAATGAAGTTTCTAAGTTAAACGGTTCAAGCTGAATAGAAAAAATGAATTTGATCAGCGGAATAATAAGAAGAAGAAGAAGCCTTGGAAGAACAGTACAGTGCATTTTCATGCACTGTAATAAGAATAAACAGTATAACAGTAGAGTGCATTTTCATGCACTCTAATAATTCATTACTCCCCAACACTGTTTGTCACAAATCAGTTTGCATTGTGTCCACGAAACACTGAAGAGAGCACGTGCTTTCATGGACCAAACTGACTGGTGACCTTTTCCTTTTGTGAACATGAGGCTGAATACACTTCTCACTTTCATGGAGAAAATAAACTCTCTTTTGAACATAAGTAATTCTGTCCACATAAGCCATAAGTTGAAGCAGACCGATGTAACACTTCAGTTATGTGTCCCCTCACTGTTATACAGACACACAATGGGGCACTGTCAGTGCACTGTTTGTTGTTTGCACAAGTTTTGAATAAGATAAGTTGAGAGTTGACCTCACCCTTTCGGTGGAATATTATGGAATGAAGTAAATATTAGCATTATTTTGCATATATCACCTTTGTTGTCATTCCTGAAGCAAATTAGCTAAATAAATATTGTGTGGATGACATCCATCCATCCATAAATATTTCACTTTTTATGAGTAAGGATACAAAAATGTTATACATAGATGCTTTGTAAAATATCTAGTGAAATGACATTAATTGCTCAACTTTCCTGTGCAGAGTTATCACTAACTATTTATAAGAGAAGTGCATTGTGTGTACAGTGTTGCAAGTCCATGTAATGTATTTAGAATGTTTTATGCGCAGTGCCTGCAAAAAGTTTTCAGCCCCCTTGGATAATTGGAGTGAACGGCACCACATGTCTGGAGGTGGTCATCAGCGGGGCCCTCTCAGACCAACAATACTGCATCACTGCCAAAGAAAGCACAGAGGTACCTCTACTTCCTTTGCAAACTCAAGTGAGGCTACAACAGGAAAGCCCCCTGTAAAGAAAGACTGAGGCAAGTTGCACAGGATAGGCCAAGTTGCATACCCAGTAGGCTACAGTTTAACAGTTTGTCCAGACTGCACATTAGGCCCTCATCCAAGCAGAATTGCAACGTGATCACTTCTAGCTACGATGACTTATTGAGGTGATGTGCTGGGATGTCCTAAGCTGATGAGGTGGGATTGGTTTTCTCCAGTCTGGGTGTCAGGATTTTGCAGATTACTGATGCTTTTTCCAGTCTGAAAAATACAAAGTGCAGACACAACACACATTTAGTACATTTAGCTTTTATCCATAGTGCCTTGCAGACAATACCTTTACAATACAAAGTCCCCAGAGCAACTCGGGGTCATATGACTTGCACAAGGGCACAGCGGTAGAAGCCAGATATTGAACCTACAACTTTTCAGGCTACTGCATGCTATCAGGTCCAGGTAAAATGCCACATGGAAGGCGAAGCACCCTACTGTCAAAGACAAACCTGTGAAGTAATTTGAAAGGTGACACAGGAGTTGAGGATTTCGCAAGCCTGACATTAGCATGTCCCAAACACAGACAGTTTCTGTGTGTTACCACATATCCCACCAGACTAGTTAACATTGATCCAGACAACCTTGCACCTTCTGGAACAAGGTCATTTCATTTGGAGTGATGAGACCAAGATTTAACTTTATGGTCACAACTACGCACACTTACCCTGACGTAATCAGACTTGAATTATTTTCAAAAATTGAGTGGCAACATGCCATTTGGATTTGATTATGTGACTTATTTCAACCATGTGCTATAGCCCTGCTGACATAATTTGAGGATGGTAAATTCCTTAATCTGTTCTTTTTTCCATTTAAAATAATGTGAATATCCACAGTATTGAGATATGCTCTGATAATCCATAGTTATAATCTTGTTAAATTGTTCAATTCTTGTACGCAAAGAATTAAAGCCCAAGCCTGATGCTTTTTCTGTGAAGGAAAGGGCTGATGCAGAGTACAGTTCAGTTAGCGACAATACAGTATTTTGTGTTCTATTCATTTACAAACATATAGAACGTCTTAAGATGTTCTTGCATACAGCTTTGAACAAAATATTAAAAGTAGAAGACCAAAAGATTAAAACAGAAGGGCATGACTGTTTATTGCATATAGATAGATAAGCAGTACATGTGATTACAAATCGCAATGCATGTGATTTACACAGCATTACAAATAGATATATGATATAGATGCATAGCCTTAGTTATAGGCCTATGGCTTTTTACTCAGAATTTACTTATATATTCTGGATGAAAAAGGAGGACATTAAAATGGCTGAATGATATTTGGCCGATGCTGCATTTAGGTTTCTGTGTAGAGATGGCTCCACTGGATTTCTGTTATCTTCTTCAGTAACTCATCCCCTTCTCGTCAGACTTCTGTGGAAGCAAAACAACAATTGAACAATATTAAGTAATTTTGTCTATGTAGATGTTTAACATAGCCTCTTAAAGTAGATTATAACAATCATTCATTATTTATACTCATAAAAGCAACCACATCCACTGAGCCTTTCCTTAAGGGAATAGTTCAGAGTTTTGGACATAGGACCTCATCTCTAACTCGAGTGTTCTGTGGAGTGCCATAGGTCACTGTTTTTAGTGGCAGGCTTAAAGAGGAACTATGCAGGTCTGGCGATTTCTTCGCTGTTTTCTTGTTTTATGCTTGCAGGTTTCTCTGCAGTTTTAGCATGTATATTTTACAACACTGCTCAATCGGTCAGTGAGTGTTTTTTCCGCTAACAGGCGCTAGGGGGAAGCGAGACAGCCATCATTCAACCTGAAATTAGTCAAATAACCAGTCCAATGACTTCGAAGCTGATCAGTTCAGGCAAATTAAAGGAGAATTCCGGTGTGAAATTGACCTTAACTGTACCGAAATATGTTGCAAAGTACTCACACGTGTTGAAGACGCACCTTCGCACACCCCCCAGCATTCCGAACTCCACCATTTTCAGCCAGGCTTGAATCTATTAGATTGGGCATCACGTAGCCTATGCAGCTAAATCGCTATTTTTAAACCATTAAAACGGTTCCAAGTAACTCCACACTGCATTGGTAGACTTCTGAGGGTCCTGACATTTAAAACGAGATACTGAGAACTTTGGAAATGCACAGGAAGTTTATTTAAAAAGACTGTTTACAAGCAGTACCTTCATAGAATCTCTCCGCTGGGCGCCATCTTGTAATCAAGTCGCGATAAGCCGACTGACGAGCACGAACGAACAGGAAGGACAGGGGGGACAGGGGACACCGCAACATGTTTCGGTACAGTTAAGGTCAATTTCACACCGGAATTCTCCTTTAAGCTAAAAACCATGCATAGGCATAGTTCACTTTTAATAAACCATTGACTTGCGCTAGCCTAGCACCGGCGAACTCTGCAACTACTGTAAGTTGGAAATGAGGTGCTATGTCCAAAATTTCAAACTGTTCCTTTAAAGGTGCTATGTGGACTTTTTGTTTTTTGTTCCAATGTGCAAAATGACCTAAGGCATATTCACACCTGCCTTGTTTAGTTTGATTAAAACGAACTCAAGTTCGTTTCTTGCTTGGTTCGGACCTTTTTGACTGGTGTGAATACAATCACTCGAACTCTGGTGCGGACCAAACAAGCGGACCGAGACCCAGCTGAGGAGGTGGTCTCAGAGCGGTTCCTATCGAACCCTGGTGCGGTTCGTTTATGGTGTGAAAGCAGCCCGACCTCGATCCGACCCAGTTGCAGAAATCTACCTTTTTTGGATTTGACAAGCTTCCGTAGTTTTTGCGTATTATGGGAAATGTAGGATAGCTCCGTGACGCACAACAGCTGTAAGCAGCAGTGAGCTAACACTTTTTTGGCAACGATAATTTGATTTTGCATCTCCTACCTGTTCCATCTTCCGTAGGCCTACTGTTAGCATGTTGGACACACATGACAGCTCTTCTCAGCTGTTTTGCTGCACGTCTTCGTCGTTGCAAAATTACGTTATTGTTAAACTCATGTTGCATCAAACGGTCTTGACGCTCAAGCACTTATGCAAAGCTGAAACTGTATAAACTATATTGCTAGGATAATAACGAGTAGGCTACAGTACGCAAAGTCTCCATAGTATTTACGTGGGCCAACTTTGATTTTGGCTTCCTATTCTTCACCCCACCTACACGTTTACCAGCCAATGGTTCAACGACCTTAGCATATGTGCTTTTGTTTATAAATTCTGGTCCGGTTGCAATTAATCACAGTGTGAAAGCAAACCGCACTAAAAAAAAAAAAGAAGAAAAAAAATTGGTCCGGACCAAAGCAAGTGAAATAACGGACCTTCCTGGTGTGAATACACCCTTAAACTGTCTGTTGGCTCTCTTTCTTGTAATACCACATGGTACCATGTGGCCGTTGTGCTACAATGCAAGTCAATGGAAGAATGTCACTTGAACAACTAATACACACTAAATTGACTGTGGGAGATAATACCACTTACAACAGTTGAGTGTCTGCAGCCACTGTTTAGAAACGTCAGCACCTTTCAGCTGGCAGATTTTGACATAATTGGTCATGACCTTGCACAGCATCTCCTTGTCTCCTTCATGGATGCACATGTTGTAAAGGCAGTCTGCCAACAGCTTCCCTGGCAGAACCTTGGCATGACATGCAGCAAAAGCACCATTCTTCACTCCGATCTCGCCACAGTATTCCTTTTGTCCATAAAGCGACTTGGCGTCCGCCGTACAGACAGGGCACTGGCCTGGGCAGGAATGCAGGCAGGTGCTGTTGGCTTCAGGAAGGCTCCAGGCTTCTGCCCACTTCTTCAGGCTGGTGATGGTGGAGCCATTAGGTATGGAGAAATCATCAGCCTGGTCTCCGTTGTAGGTTCCACACATGCCCTCCAGGTTCTTATAATAGCTGCTAGGCACAGTGACGTAGAGATCCTCCCCCCAGTCAAAGGTGATCTCCACTCCGAAGTCGGTCTTAAGGACACCCTTGTAGGACTCCTGAGTAATTTTGATCCTCCCAGACTTGAGAGTAACGGGGAGGTTAGAGGGGGATCCATCAACCTGAAAAACACGTGATGAACAGCGTCAATCCTTTTTTTTTTTTTAAAGTATATTTTTTGGCCTTTTTGCCTTTTAATGTTATAGTACAGTGAAGAATAGACAGGAAACAAGTGGGAGAGAGAGATGGGGTGGGATCGGGACATGACCGCAGGCCGGATTCGAACCTGGGTCCCCGTGGGCACTCGGACCCGTACATGGTACGAGCGCTGTAGCCTGCTGCGCCACAGCACCCCCCAACAGCGTCAATCCTACATTCAGATTCTGTCATTCATATTTTCTCTTTTCCATACTGAACATTTCCACAGTTTTAGTCAATGCATAAAAAATGAATTTACATAAGATTTAAGTTAGATGTTACAGACCAGCACTTTGTCGGGGTCACCATAGACAACAACGATCTGGACACCTTCCATGTTGACTGTTACAGTTTTTAAGTAGGACCCGTGCTTACTCTCCAACTCGGTTTTGGTGACAATGCTGAAAGGAGTCAGTGTGCTATCCCGACCTGTCGTCTGAACCAGTGTGTATGTGCATGAGCCCTGGTAAGAGAAAAGTTTGCCATCGAAGCTTTGGTAGTGCGGGTCCCCGATGATCCGGCAGGTGGATCTGGACTTTGCCACACACTGGACATTGGTGCCGTTCTTGACACACATTTCTTTTTCACGGCAAGCCTCACATGGATCTGTCCCAGAGATGTTATTTTCAGTTAGCATCAACATTTAATTACAATTAATTTCATTTGATTTGTTATAATATAATTTCTTTCTGAAATGTTAAATACACAGATATATATACAGTATAATATATGTTTGTTGTTTATACTTTCACCAGGGAACTCACCTTTTTGATAGCAGTCTCTTAGTCCTTCCCTGATGTCACAGACTTGTTTCACTATGCAACCTTTTGTTTTCTCACATGAAAACACACCATCTACACACGTGCATTTCTGTAGGCAGTCTTCACTCACCACAGTCTCCCCTGACTGCAAGAAAACACACATCCACATACTGAGACATGTACACAACACTACACTACTATGACATGATTTGTAAAATCCAGCTTTGTCGTGAGAAGTAGTAACTAAGGCCTGCTCAGCTAGTGTAGTGCTCTATGATCTGTGATCAGAAGCTGTCTTATTTCATTAGTCTTTTGACAATCTTGACATTGGTAAACAAAATATGTCAAAAGACAGAAAAGCACACACACACACACACACACACACACACCTTGTATGTGCGTCCATCAACCACACAGCCACATTTTCCCAGTGGCTTACATTCTCCACCATCAAAGGCAAAACCATCCTCACACTCGCATCCCTCCTGGCAATGTGAGCACTTCTGAGGCGTAGTGAGACTGGCACAGGTAGTGGAGCAGGTATCGGCACAGAGCTCATACTGACTGTTCTTTGGGCACGTCATCGCTATGAGAATTTCAAAGAAAGCATAATCATTTAGCTGATGTTTTTATCCAAAATGACTAACAGAAAAAGGGAAGCAATCAACAGTGAAGTACGACAGATAATTTTAAGTACAGCAATAAGTACTACTCGCATAGAACCAAGTGACAGTTCTAGAAGTGTTAAGTGCTATATTTACATGCCCAGTTGTTGGTAGTGCTAGGAGAGGAAGCACTGGGCCACGACAGAACATGGAATTACCCAAGACTACCCAGAACTCAACTCGATTTCAAAAGTATAAGAGAGAAAGGGACGTTAACTGGGACATCTGGTTCAAATGGTCTCTCTAGATCTGAAGCATTTCGGTCAGATAGAGCATACAGTGGCCAACATATATACAGTACATTTTATCAGAAACACTCACGACAAAATGTCTCGTTTCGCCAGCTGTCAACTGAACCCCCAGATTGCTGGCAGACAGCAACATAGTTCTGCAAGTGTTGGCAAAGGACATCTTTACTGCCGCCTTGCTCCGAAAGGTCTTTCACACATTTGTCAAAGTACTCCTGTGGTGGCACAGTTGAGTGGCACTTTGAAAATGGACTCTTTTTGTCCTTCAAGATGTCACACAAGTCTCCGCCCCCTGGTGGTGGAGTAGGGCACTGGGACCCACAGCCTGTCTGACAGGTCACATCCGTCTGATTCACGACCCAGCCCTCAGCAAACGCTTCTGCCGAGGAGGCCTGGGCACCTCCAGGTAAGGCGAAGTCATCGGCCGGGTTGCCGTTGTAGTTGCCACAGAGGCCCAGCAGCACACCTTTGTAAGAGGATGGCATTTCCACTCTAACCATGGAGGTGGTGTCATAGGTCACCTCCAAGCCAAAGTTAGTCTGCAGAATGATGACAAATCCGTTCTGATAGACTCGCACCTTCCCGTCGTCCAATTGGAGAGGGAGATTCACGCGGATGTCATCCAGCTGTCAGTGGAGAGGGAGAGAAATGGCAAAACAATGAAAGGAGGGGAAGGCAATATAACAAAACTTTGTTTATCATTTAGGACTCTGAATTCAATACGGATGTGAAATGCCAACAGGGCTTTGACGATATTACACCATGGAAAAAAATAAAACATAACTATAAGTAAGTTGTTTCAGGAAAGAGGAAAGGAAGGAAAAGTAGAACAGAAGACCGTTAGAAATATGCAGAAGATATTACAATTACCGTTACTTCCCAGATTCTTTCAGGAAGCATGACGATGTTGTAGTCACTGACTTCTATTTGGACACTACGGGTAACAGTTGGATCATTGGCCGCAGATTCCTGATGGACTACCACACTGAAAGGAACCCTCTCACCATCCTTGTCTTTTGTGACCTCTGCCATTTTGTACACACAGTTGCCAGGAACGCTGAAGTCCTTGTTGTCAAAGGAGTGATAGTGTCCCATTCCACATACTGAGCAGGTGGCTTTGGTGGTGGGGAAGCAGTCCTTGATCCCGTCCTGGATGCGGCACACTTCGTCAGGCCCACAGGAGAAATCAGGTTGGCACTGAACCTTTCCATCGTTTCCACACACACAACGGCCCTTGCACTGGTCATTGAGGAAGAACACCTGGCCTTGCTGGTAGTAGCGGCCTTTGTACGCACAACCACACTGTTCCTCTGGCACACACTGTCCGTCACTCAGCACAAAGCCGTCATCGCACTCGCAGCCCTCACTGCAGGGGGTATTTTCGCAGCCTTCGGGCTCCTCAGTTCCACGACACATTACAGAACAGCTGGACGGGCAAACTTCGTAGTGGCTGTATCCTTTGCAATCCAGCGCTGCCGAAAACAAAACATACACATCTCTGTGTGAAACGAGAGTGCTGACAATGGAGAAGATGACAGCTTGGATTGTTTTACATCATGTTAAAGTGAGTTATTATAAGTAGAAGGTGAAGATCATGCAAATGTTAACATCTAAAAATAACACGTTATTCATCTCTACAAAACACATCTGGTATGATTACCAATCGGTTAAAGTTTGCAAAACAGGTTAAAGTATGTACTAGTGTGTGCCCCAGATCAAAGGTTACAGCATTTGGAAGATAATGACAAGTGGAGTGCCAAGCATGAGGGAGTTAAGCTCTTGAAAAGTATATTTATCTGGAAGTAATTGTCAAAGATATGACTGACTTTTTTCTTATTCTGTTGTTGTTTTATGTTATACATACTTGATATGGAAATGAAGAAAAAATACTGTATATCTAAAGGGTTTTTAGGAAGCTTTAAAAATAGACTCTATTACAACTCTCATATCATGAAAATAAAAAGCAGTTGTTTTCCCCTCCCTCAATGGCATTATTACTATTAAGCATTAATTTCCAAAAGAAAGCCCTTTGGTAGGACTATTATTGAATTTGAAAAAGTTCATGGAACTATAGGAAATATTCTCAGGTTAAAATGTGTAACAGCAAAGTCACAGAATACTCCGCTGAGTTCTGAACAGCACCAAATTTGATGTGTATGTGTATCTCTGGTCAAATCAAATGAAACAAATATAGAAAGAAATATATGAGTTATTGTAATGATATAGCCTATTTTGATAACCTTATGTTTGATGGTGTTGACTTTTTTTTGTCACCAGACCATTTTGTGTTACCATTTAAGTATGCATAATCACATATAAACTGACATTTGTTCTTACATTTTGGTTCCAAATATAGTGAGATTGTAACCGCTGTTACCACATAATCTTCCCCAGTATATAATCAGTCATGTTAGAAGCATATCATAAAGAGGAACGTGTTGTGCTCTGCAGCACCCATGGATCAAAAATATTACATTTTGCATGGGCTTAATTGCTCTCCTGAAAAATCGTACTCACGACAAAGTGACTCTGTTCTCCAAATGTCGATCCTGGCTTTTGCGTCCTGGCACACGGAGGTGTACGTGCTGAGGGCATTGCAAAGTGCAGAGGGGTGGCCCTTATACATGCACATATCGTAAACACAGTCTTCATAGTACTGCTCTGGATTCACTTTGCTGTGACAGTCCTTGAAGGGACCAGTCTTGTCTGTGAGGATGCTGCAGTGTTTTCGGAATGGCTCATTCTGCTTTGAGTTGATGTCACACTCATAACATGTCTTTCCTTCACATGTGTCTTTGCATCGAGAATCATTTTTCACTCTCCAGCTTTTACCAAACTCTGTTGGATTTTTGGCAGAGGTTTTGTTGGGTGTGAGCATGTCATCGTTTCCATGGCCGTTGAAGTTTCCACACAGACCACCTAGCACTCCATGGTAGGTGCTTGGGACAGTAACTGACACATAGCTTCTCCAATCAAACTGCATTTCCAGGCCAAACTCAGTTTTGACCACTCCAGCCCGGCCTCTTCGGAAAATTGACAGTCGTCCATTGTCCAGTGTCAGTGGCAGGTTTATGAACACGTTGTTCAGCTTTACAGGAAGATATTAGGAAGGAATTAGGAGTAAGTAGTTATAAGAGGCTCTTTCATAGAGAATTTACAACAAACCTTTTGTATCATACATAACAACGGTGGCGCATTGCTGTCACACTAAAAAAATATCAAGTAATTATGTGAAAGTTTCGTGTTATAACAAGATCTTGTTCACATTTAAACAAGATAAATATCATGTTATTACATAAAATGATCACGTTATTTCATGATAATTATACTTTCACGTTATAACGTGAAAATATCATGTTATTTCAAGATATGATAGTTCACTTAACTTTTTTACAAGATAGTTATCACGTTATTACATGAAATTGTCACATTATTTTAAGATAACGAAAGTAAATGAAACCAAGCCAGGAGAGCCCATGGTTGGCATAGGCTAAATGAGAACTGCTCGTGTCTATGACCTTGCACCCTGGCTGTTGCAGTGCTGCTTGATGAGTGTTTGTTTTTGTTCATGTGTGTACAGTGTGTGTGTGTGTGGTCGCCAGCTCACTGAGGAGCAGAAGCAGCGAAGAGATGTATCTGTGTCTTGGCAAGGAGCCGCTGAGAAGGAGGCCGATAGAGAGGTGTGCAGAGTAGCCTGTTCACACAGCCTGATAGTTCTGCTTCATCTTCTCATCCACAAAATAAATAAAACTTAACGCAAGAGGGAGAAAGGGCCTTGGTAAATTTGTGAATGTTTACGCAATGGTGAATGTAGGGAGCTTTGGCTCGGTAGCCTGCATGCCAGGTCATCGTAGTAATTTCCAGGGCTGTGGGGAGAGGCCGCCAGAGGTGGATACAAATAAATACATATTTTGTTACAAATTACAAATAGTGGCTTATAAAATGTAACAAAATAAAATACAAAATACTGATGTGAAAAATGTATCTAATTAAAATACAAGTAATTAGTAATTAGAAAATACAAAAATACCCCCACAATGATCATGGTATACCATTTTAAAATAAACTACAAGAAACACTAGTTTCTGATTGGCTGGCAGAGGGCTGTACATTCTTTACTTTGAGGCTCCTATGAAGTACAGTAGATGTAGTAAAAAATATTTAATCAGCATCCCATATCAATATAAATGATACAAACTAGAAATGCAATTCCAAGGAATTACCAGTGCATGAAAATGCAAAAATAGATAGATAATGTAGATATGGTTATTAAGGTGTAGCTAGGGTAAACATGGTGGTTGCATAGTTTACAGAGAGTTGATAGTGTGAAGGTAGACAGTTTAAAGCTGAAACATTCCAGTTCTAACTTAACTAATGATTTCTATTCATGTTAAAATGTTAACTATGGTAACAATGATAACCAGGTTGATTGGTTAACTTAGCTACTGATTTCATGCAGTAATGGTAAAATGTTAACTATGCTAACTATGCTCACAGTGTTAACCAGGTTGGTTAACTAACTTATCTAATGATTTCTAGCAGTTATGTTAAAAATGCTAACTATGCTAGCAATGCTAACTATGGTAACAATGCTAACTTAAACTAACAATGCTAACCAGGTTGATGAGCTAACTTAACTGAGGATTTCTAGCAATAATGCTAAAAATGCTAACTATGCTAACAATGCTAAAATTGCTAACAATGCTAACCAGGTTGATTAGCTAACTTAGTTAGATATTTTTTTGCAGTTATGCTAAAAATGCTAACAATGCTAACAATGCTAACTATGCTAACCATGCTAACTTGCTAGTGAGGACTTTTATTTTGAAACATTTGTTGCTAGGGTATCCATGGTGGCCACTATCAGGAAACAAGAAGTTACTGCAGTATAATCATGTTGGTTGCTATGGAAACGGTCATAAACGCTTAATTTTAATGGTTGCTATGTTGGTTGCTAGGTACATGGAGGTTACGTGTAGTTGACTGGAGGCATAGTTGATAACTGACAGTTGGAATGGTTGAACCGTTAAATAGTTGAGTAGTTACAATGGTTAAATGATTTAATAGTGTATTATAGCAGTGAGGACCTTTATTTTGAAACAGTTGTGGACAGAGGAAGTAGTGAAACAGGATCTGTAGTCTTAATGAGATTGTATGCTTAAAGCCTGAGACAGAAGGTGCCTCTCATATAGCGTTTACGCGTCCTCTCTCGCTCCTCACTGATCTACATAAAGAATGACGGAGCGGCAACAATGGGATAGTCTAGCCCTTCTTCTATCTTTCTTTATGTAGATCATTGAGGAGCGAGGAGCGAGGGAGGACATATAAACGCTGCTTGAGAGGGACCCACAGTAAATACTTTAAAAGTTGTATGTAGATAGTCTAATTAATGTTGATACACAGAATGTTTAATGGATGTTGATAGGCAGATTGTTTAATAGATATTGATTGACAGTTTAATGGTGGATGAGTGAATGGTCTGAAGAAGATGAATGGATGGAAGGTTGGATGGAATGTGCCTTATATTCTTGTTAAGAGAAACACTGATACAGCTCTCTGAGAGTAGTTGATACAGGTGTAATCAATTTAACTGGCTAGTCTTAAGAGAGCCAGAGTGTATATGCTTAAAGCCTGAGACAGAGTAAATCATTTAAAAGTTGAATGTAGATAGTCTAATTAATGTTGATAGACAGAGAGTTTAATGGATGTTGATAGGCAGATTGTTTAATTGATGTTGATAGACAGTTTAATGGGTGGATGAGTGAATGGTCTGAAGAAGATGAATGGATAGAAAGTTGGATGGAATGTGCCTTATATTCTTGTAGAGTGGAGAGACACAGCTCTCCACTGAGAGTAGTGGATACAGATACAGGTGTAATCAATTTAACTGGCTAGTCTTAAGAGAGCCAGGCCTGAGACAGAGTAGATTGTTTAAAATTTGAATGTAGATCGTCTAATTGATGTTGATAGGCAGACTGTTTAGAATGGGTGGATGAGTGAATGGTTTGAAGAAGATGAATGGATAGAAAGTTGGATGGAATTAGGAAGACTTATGTTGATACCGTTGAAACAGGGGAACAGAAAATGTAGTCTCAAGAGAGCCAGTGTAGCCTGAGAGAGAGAGAGAGAGCTGCTGCACCTGGACTGGCCACCTGGCGTAACATTCTAATTGCTGCCGTGATGTCATAATGAGCAATGTTAAGTCTATGGGGAAATGTTTAATAGTTTTTAATTTACAGTTTAAAAAGTATAAAAGTTACAAAGTTGAAAAATATATTGCACAGGTCTCCTTAGTAAGACCTACGTGGCAAAGTTTGAATCAAATTTCTACGTTAAACGGTTCAAGCTGAATTGCGAGCGTTAGAAGAAGAAGTGGAACTAGAAATGCAATTCCAAGGAATTACCAGTGCATGAAAATGCAAAAATAGATAGATAATGTAGATATGGTTACTGAGGTGTAGCTAGGGTAAACATGGTGGTTGCATAGTTTACAGAGAGTTGATAGTGTGAAGGTAGACAGTTTAAAGATGAAACATTCCAGTTCTAACTTAACTAATGATTTCTATTCATGTTAAAATGTTGATTAGCTAACTTAGCTAATGATTTCTATCAGTTAAGCTAAAAATGCTAATTATGCTAGCAATGCTAACTTTACTAACAATGCTAACCAGGTTGATTAGCTAACTTAACCGATGATTTCTAGCAGTAATGTTAAAAATGCTAACTATGCTAACAATGCTAAATTTGCTGACAATGCTAACCAGGTTGATTAGCTAACTTAGTTGATGATTTTTTGCAGTTATGCTAACTATGTTAACAATGTTAACTATGCTAACCATGCTAACTAGCTAACTTGCTAGTGAGGACTTTTATTTTGAAACATTTGTTGCTAGGGTATCTATGGTGGCCACTATCAGGAAACAAGAAGTTACTGCAGTATAATCATGTTGGTTGCTATGGAAACGGTTATAAACCCTTAATTTTAATGGTTGCTATGTTGGTTGCTAGGTACATGGAGGTTTCATGTAGTTGACTGGAGGCATAGTGGATGATAACTGACAGTTGGAATGGTTGAACAGTTCAATAGTTGAGTAGTTTCAATGGTTAAATTATTTAATAGTGTATTATTGCAGTGAGGACCTTTATTTTGAAACAGTTGTGGACAGAGGAAGTAGTGAAACAGGATCTGTAGTCTTAATGAGATTGTATGCTTAAAGCCTGAGACAGAAGGTGCCTCTCATAGCGTTTACGCGTCCTCTCTCGCTCCTCACTGATCTACATAAAGAATGATGGAGCGGCAACAATGGGATAGTCTAGCCCTTCTTCTATCTTTCTTTATGTAGATCATTGAGGATCGAGGAGCGAGGGAGGACATATAAACGCTGCTTGAGAGGGACCCACAGTAAATACTTTAAAAGTTGTATGTAGATAGTCTAATTAATGTTGATAGACAGAATGTTTAATGGATATTGATAGGCAGATTGTTTAATAGATATTGATTGACAGTTTAATGGATGGATGAGTGAATGGTCTGAAGAAGATGAGTGGATAGAAGGTTGGATGGAATGTGCCTTATATTCTTGTTAAGAGAGACACTGATACAGCTCTCTGAGAGTAGTTGACACAGGTGTAATCAATTTAACTGGCTAGTCTTAAGAGAGCCAGAGTACTCTTAAAGCCTGAGACAGAGTAAATAATTTAAAAGTTGAATGTAGATAGTCTAATTAATGTTGATAGACAGAGAGTTTAATGGATGTTGATAGACAGATTGTTTAATAGATGTTGATAGACAGTTTAATGGGTGGATGAGTGAATGGTCTGAAGAAGATGAATGGATAGAATGTTGGATGGAATGTGCCTTATATTCTTGTAGAATGGAGAGACACAGAGAATGTATCTGAGAGTAGTGGATACAGATACAGGTGTAATCAATTTAACTGGCTAGTCTTAAGAGAGCCAGCCTGAGACAGAGTAGATTGTTTAAAAGTTCAATGTAGAGCGTCTAATTGATGTTGTTGATAGGCAGACTGTTTAGAATGGGTGGATGAGTGAATGGTTTGAAGAAGATGAATGGATATAAAGTTGGATGGAATTAGGAGGACTTATTTTGATACTGTTGTGCGCAGAGGATACAGGGGAACAGAATATGTAGTCTTCAGAGAGGAGCCCTCAACTGACAGTTGGTGCCCAGGTGGCTGACCAGCTGGGGTAACATTCTAATTGCTGCCGTGATGTCATAATGAGCAATGTTAAGTCTATGGGGAAATTGTTAATAGTTTTTATTTAATAGTTCAAAAAGTATAAAAGTTACAAAGATGAAAAATACAAAGCACACATGGCATAAGCAAGACCTACGCAACAACGTTTGAATGAAGTTTCTACGTTAAACGGTTGAAGCTGAATTGCGAGCGTTAGAAGAAGAAGAATAAGAAGCCTAGGAAGAACAGTACAGTGCATTTTCATGCACTGTAATAATAACTAGAAATGCAATTCCAAGGAATTACCAGTGCATGAAATGCAAAAATAGATAGATAATGTAGATATGGTTACTAAGGTGTAGCTAGGGTAAATATGGTGGTTGCATAGTTTACAGAGAGTTGATAGTGTGAAGGTAGACAGTTTAAAGCTGAAACATTTTGATTTGCTGATTTCTATTCATGTTAAAATGTTAACTATGGTAACAATGATAACCAGGTTGATTGGTTAACTTAGCTACTGATTTCATGCAGTAATGGTAAAAATGTTAACTATGCTAACTATGCTCACAGTGTTAACCAGGTTGATTAGCTAACTTAGCTAATGATTTCTAGCAGTTATGCTAAAAATGCTAACTATGCTAGCAATGCTAACTATGGTAACAATGCTAACTTAAACTAACAATGCTAACCAGGTTGATTAGCTAACTTAACTGATGATTTCTAGCAATAATGTTAAAAATGCTAAATATGCTAACAATGTTAAAATTGCTAACAATGCTAACCAGGTTGATTAGCTAACTTAGTTAGATGTTTTTTTCAGCAGTTATGCTAAAAATGCTAACTATGCTAACAATGTTAACTATGCTAACCATGCTAACTAGCTAACTTGCTAGTGAGGACTTTTATTTTGAAACATTTGTTGCTAGGGTATCCATGGTGGCCACTATCAGGAAGCAAGAAGTTACTGCAGCATAATCATGTTGGTTGCTATGGAAACGGTCATAAATGCTTAATTTTAATGGTTGGTATGTTGGTTGCTAGGTACATGGAGGTTTCGTGTAGTTGACTGGAGGCATAGTTGATAACTGACAGTTGGAATGGTTGAACAGTTAAATAGTTGAGTAGTTACAATGGTTAAATGATTTAATAGTGTATTATTGCAGTGAGGACCTTTATTTTGAAACAGTTGTGGACAGAGGAAGTAGTGAAACAGGATCTGTAGTCTAAATGAGATTGTATGCTTAAAGGAATATTTCGGTATTTTACACTTTAAGCCCGTTTTCTGTATTGCCTAGCATGAAAACGAGTGTTTGACACCGAAATCTCGACGATTGAGCCTGTGTCTGCATTTCGGCACCTTTAGAATGTTCTCTGTATGGCCTTAACATTGCTCCCTATGTGCATAAACTATTCTGTCCTTAAAACACCCCTAAACGTTCGTTTTTTTAAATGAGCAGCTCACCGAGTGGTTACTGGTCTTCAACGATCTTCTATAGCAAGTTTGACAGCGAAATGTAGCTTCAGTCATAATTTATCAGGGATTTTCGAAATCCCGGAAGTAATTTTTCAGATAACTCACAACCGTGTTTGCCTAATATAACACAACAGAATTTGAATTTCACTGCGAAACTTGCTATAGAAGATCATTGAAGACCAGTAACCACTCGGTGAGCTGCACATTTTAAAAAACGAACGTTTAGGGGTGTTTTAAGGACAGAATAGTTTATGCACATAGGGAGCAATGTTAACGCCATACAGAGAACATTCTAAAGGTGCCGAAATGCACAAACAGGCTCAATCGTCGATATTTCGGTGTCAAACACTCGTGTTCATGCTAGGCAATACAGAAAACGGGCTTAAAGTGTAAAATACCGAAATATTCCTTTAAAGCCTGAGACAGAAGGTGCCTCTCATATAGCGTTTACGCGTCCTCTCTCGCTCCTCGATCCTCACTGATCTACATAAAGAATGATGGAGCGGCAACAATGGGATAGTCTAGCCCTTCTATCTTTCTTTATGTAGATCATTGAGGAGCGAGGGAGGACATATAAACGCTGCTTGAGAGGCACCCACAGTAAATACTTTGAAAGTTGTATGTAGATAGTCTAATTAATGTTGATAGACAGAATGTTTAATGGATGTTGATAGGCAGATTGTTTAATAGATATTGATTGACAGTTTAATGGGTGGATGAGTGAATGGTCTGAAGAAGATGAATGGATAGAAGGTTGGATGGAATGTGCCTTATATTCTTGTTAAGAGAGACACTGATACAGCTCTCTGAGAGTAGTTGATACAGGTGTAATCAATTTAACTGGCTAGTCTTAAGAGAGCCAGATTGTGCTTAAAGCCTGAGACAGAGTAAATCATTTAAAAGTTGAATGTAGATAGTCTAATTAATGTTGATAGACAGAGAGTTTAATGGATGTTGATAGGCAGATTGTTTAATAGATGTTGATAGACAGTTTAATGGGTGGATGAGTGAATGGTCTGAAGAAGATGAGTGGATAGAAAGTTGGATGGAATGTGCCTTATATTCTTGTAGACTGGAGAGACACAGCTCTCTCCTGAGAGTAGTGGATACAGATACAGGTGTAATCAATTTAACTGGCTAGTCTTAAAGGGATAATCCGGAGTGAAATGCACTTTAGATCAATTTTTCGGACTATTGGGAGTACATACGTTGAGTTGACACCAAAATCATGTCATTCGGATGTATTTTGAGAAAGTTCGCGCTCACCGTTTTTAGCCAAAACTCGTTAGCCTGGAAGTGACCGGGGCGTGTCCTTTCGCCGCTACAAAACGCTATTTTTATACCTCTTCTACTGTTCCAAACAACACTACACTTACGTGGTAGTGAGTAGAGGTTCCCTAAAGCCAAACCGAAGTATCCGCACGTCTTTATGTGGTCGGATAGAGAGTCCAGAATGAATTTAATCGAGTCCGTACCTTTCCGGAAATGTTAGTAAAGTGTTGTGAAAACGTTGCTAGCTGCAACAGCGACATTTCCGGAAAGGTATTGACTCGATTAAATTCATTCTGGACTCTCTATCCAACCACATAAAGACGTGGGGATACTTCGGTTTGGCTTTATGGACCCTCTACTCACTACCACGTAAGTGTAGTGTTGTTTGGAACAGTAGAAGAGGTATAAAAATAGCGTTTTGTAGCGGCGAAATGACATGCCCGAGTCATCTCCAGGCTAACGAGGTTTGGCTAAAAACGGTGAGCTCGAACTTTCTCAAAATACATCCGAATGACATGATTTTGGTGTCAACTCAACGTATGTACTCCCAATAGTCCGAAAAATTTATCTAAAGTGCATTTCACTCCGGATTATCCCTTTAAGAGAGCCAGTGTATGTAGCCTGAGAGAGAGAGAGAGCTGCTGCACCTGGACTGGCCACCTGGCGTAACATTCTAATTGCTGCCGTGATGTCATAATGAGCAATGTTAAGTCTATGGGGAAATGTTTAATAGTTTTTAATTTACAGTTTAAAAAGTATAAAAGTTACAAAGTTGAAAAACATATTGCACAGGTCTCCTTAGTAAGACCTACGTAGCAAAGTTTGAATCAAGTTTCTACGTTAAACGGTTCAAGCTGAATTGCGAGCGTTAGAAGAAAAAGAATAACTAGAAATGCAATTCCAAGGAATTACCAGTGCATGAAAATGCAAAAATAGATAGATAATGTAGATATGGTTACTAAGGTGTAGCTAGGGTAAACATGGTAGTTGCATAGTTTACAAAGAGTTGATAGTGTGAAGGTAGACAGTTTAAAGCTGAAACATTCCAGTTCTAATTTAACTAATGATTTCTATTCATGTTAAAATGTTAACTATGGTAACAATGATAACCAGGTTGATTGGTTAACTTAGCTACTGATTTCATGCAGTTATGGTAAAAATGTTAACTATGCTAACTATGCTCACAGTTCTAACCAGGTTGATTAGCTAACTTAGCTAATGATTTCTAGCAGTGATGCTAAAAACGCTAACTATGCTAGCAATGCTAACTATGGTAACAATGCTAACTTAAACTAACATTGCTAACCAGGTTGATTAGCTAACTTAACTGATGATTTCTAGCAATAATGCTAAAAATGCTAATTATGCTAACAATGTTAAAAATGCTAACAATGCTAACCAGGTTGATTAGCTAACTTAGTTGATGATTTTTTGCAGTTATGTTAAAAATGCTAACTATGCTAAACATGCTAACCAGGTTGATTAGCTAACTTAGCCAATCATTTCTAGCAGTTATGCTAAAAATGCTAACTATGCTAACCATGCTAACTAGCTAACTTGCTAGTGCGGACTTTTATTTTTAAACATTTGTTGCAAGGGTATTCATTGTGGCCACTATAAGGAAACAAGAAGTTACTGCAGTGTAATCATGTTGGTTGCTATGGAAACGGTCATAAACGCTTAATTTTAATGGTTGCTATGTTGGTTGCTAGGTACATGGAGGTTTCATGTAGTTGACTGGAGGCATAGTTGATGATAACTGACAGTTGGAATGGTTGAACAGTTAAATAGTTGAGTAGTTTCAATGGTTAAATGATTTAATGGTGTATTATTGCAGTGAGGACTTTTATTTTGAAACAGTTGTGGACAGAGGAAGTAGTGAAACAGGATCTGTAGTCTTAATGAGATTGCACAAAGATCCTTAAGGCGTAGCAAGATACGTCGTCGTAGTTCATGTCTATGGGCGCAAAACGGGGATCACTTCCTCTGCATAAAGAGGCGCGTCATTGCGTGTCAGACGTATTCATGGGTTTCATCAGGTCCCTTTCCACAGGTGTACAAAATCAAGCACTCGATTATCAATCGTTGATGATGTTCCAAAATAATCTTGCTGCTTTTTCAAGCCCTCTACATTTATTAGTTCTAATAAAGTAACACACACAAAGCATGTACACTTTCAAGGAATTGAATAAAAACATCAATGGAATAATGGAAATATGTCGCTGCTCTCATTAAGTTACCCCAGCGCCATCTGATCGTCGTTAGCACAAATCAGGATTTGGTTCAGCTGGCTGGCTAATGTGTTGTCAAGGTAGAGCGTATGTAGCAACCGGCCAACTTGCAGAATAAACAAGAGGGGCACACCTGATTTAAAGTCGATTTTCTCCAGACGGGAATGCTCAAAAATGCTAAAAATTTACCTGAAGTGGTCAGAAGGGGTTGAGGGTCATGAAACCGTGCCCAAAATTCACATTCCTAATTCTAGAGAATGGAGATTTTAGCATGTAGTTGAAATTCTGATCTATGTCCATAGACTTCAATGGAACAGTTGCTGCCTCTGCTCTGCATAAAGGGGGATTTTGACCCCCCCTCTTGCGATTCGGGTTCCAGGAAGTGGCTTCTCATGAAGTATCTTGCTCCGCCCCTTAATGATCTTTGGATTGCATGCTTAAAGCCTGAGACAGAAGGTGCCTCTCATATAGTGTTTACGCGTCCTCTCTCGCTCCTCGATCCTCACTGATATTTCTTTATGTAGATCATTGAGGATCGAGGAGCGAGGGAGGACATATAAACGCTGCTTGAGAGGCACCCACAGTAAATACTTTAAAAGTTGTATGTAGATAGTCTAATTCATGTTGATAGACAGACTGTTTAATGGATGTTGATAGGCAGATTGTTTAATAGATATTGATCGACAGTTTAATGGGTGGATGAGTGAATGGTCTGAAGAAGATGAATGGATAGAAGGTTGGATGGAATGTGCCTTATATTCTTGTTAAGAGAGACACTGATACAGCTCTCTGAGAGTAGTTGATACAGGTGTAATCAATTTAACTGGATGAGTGAATGGTTTGAAGAAGATGAATGGATAGAAAGTTGGATGGAATTAGGAAGACTTATGTTGATACAGTTGATACAGGGGAACAGAAAATGTAGTCTCAAGAGAGCCAGTGTAGCCTGAGAGAGAGAGAGAGAGAGCTGCTGCACCTGGACTGGCCACCTGGCGTAACATTCTAATTGCTGCCGTGATGTCATAATGAGCAATGTTAAGTCTATGGGGAAATGTTTAATAGTTTTTAATTTACAGTTTAAAAAGTATAAAAGTTACAAAGTTGAAAAATATATTGCACAGGTCTCCTTAGTAAGACCTACGTAGCAAAGTTTGAATCAAGTTTCTACGTCAAACGGTTCAAGCTGAATTGCGAGCGTTAGAAGAAGTTGGAATAATAAGAAGCCTAGGAAGAACAGTACAGTGCATTTTCATGCACTGTAATAACTAGAAATGCAATTCCAAGGAATTACCAGTGCATGAAATGCAAAAATAGATAGATAATGTAGATATGGTTACTAAGGTGTAGCTAGGGTAAATATGGTGGTTGCATAGTTTACAGAGAGTTGATAGTGTGAAGGTAGACAGTTTAAAGCTGAAACATTCCCAGTTCTAACTTAACTAATGATTACTATTCATGTTAAAATGTTAACTATGGTAACAATGATAACCAGGTTGATTGGTTAACTTAGCTACTGATTTCATGCAGTAATGGTAAAAATGTTAACTATGCTCACAGTGCTAACCAGGTTGATTAGCTAACTTAGTTAGCATTTTTAGCATAACTGCTAGAAATCATTAGCTATGGTAACAATGCTAACTTAAACTAACAATGCTAACGAGGTTGATTAGCTAACTTAACTGATGATTTCTAGCAATAATGCTAAAAATGCTAAAATTGCTAACAATGCTAACCAGGTTGATTAGCTAACTTAGTTGATGTTTTTTGCAGTTTTGCTAAAAATGCTAACTATGCTAACCATGCTAACTAGCTAACTTGCTAGTGAGGACTTTTATTTTGAAACATTTGTTGCTAGGGTATCCATGGTGGCCACTATCAGGAAACAAGAAGTGACTGCAGTATAATCATGTTGGTTGCTATGGAAACGGTCATAAATGCTTAATGGTTGATATATTGGTTGCTAGGTACATGGAGTTTTCGTGTAGTTGACTGGAGGCATAGTTGATAACTGACAGTTGGAATGGTTGAACAGTTAAATAGTTGAGTAGTTACAATGGTTAAATGATTTAATAATGTATTATTGCAGTGAGGACCTTTATTTTGAAACAGTTGTGGACAGAGGAAGTAGTGAAACAGGATCTGTAGTCTTAATGAGATTGTATGCTTAAAGCCTGAGACAGAAGGTGCCTCTCATATAGTGTTTACGCGTCCTCTCTCGCTCCTCGATCCTCACTGATCTTTCTTTATGTAGATCATTGAGGATCGAGGAGCGAGGGAGGACATATAAACGCTGCTTGAGAGGCACCCATAGTAAATACTTTAAAAGTTGTATGTAGATAGTCTAATTAATGTTGATAGACAGAATGTTTAATGGATATTGATAGGCAGATTGTTTAATAGATATTGATTGACAGTTTAATGGGTGGATGAGTGAATGGTCTGAAGAAGATGAATGGATAGAAGGTTGGATGGAATGTGCCTTATATTCTTGTTAAGAGAGACACTGATACAGCTCTCTGAGAGTAGTTGATACAGGTGTAATCAATTTAACTGGCTAGTCTTAAGAGAGCCAGAGTGTGCTTAAAGCCTGAGACAGAGTAGATTGTTTAAAAGTTGAATGTAGATCGTCTAATTAATGTTGACAGACAGAGAGTTTAATGGATGTTGATAAACAGTTTAATGGGTGGATGAGTGAATGGTCTGAAGAAGATGAATGGATAGAAAGTTGGATGGAATGTGCCTTATATTCTTGTAGAATGGAGAGACACAGCTCTCTACTGAGAGAGTAGTGGATACAGATACAGGTGTAATCAATTTAACTGGCTAGTCTTAAGAGAGCCAGGCCTGAGACAGAGTAGATTGTTTCAAAGTTGAATGTAGATTGTCTAATTGATGTTGATAGGCAGACTGTTTAGAATGGGTGGATGAGTGAATGGTTTGAAGAAGATGAATGGATAGAAAGTTGGATGGAATTAGGAAGACTTATGTTGATACCGTTGATACAGGGGAACAGAAAATGTAGTCTCAAGAGAGCCAGTTTAAAGCCTGAGAGAGAGAGAGAGCTGCTGCACCTGGACTGGCCACCTGGCGTAACATTCTAATTGCTGCCGTGATGTCATAATGAGCAATGTTAAGTCTATGGGGAAATGTTTAATAGTTTTTAATTTACAGTTTAAAAATTATAAAAGTTACAAAGTTGAAAAATATATTGCACAGGTCTCCTTAGTAAGACCTACGTAGCAAAGTTTGAATCAAGTTTCTACGTTAAACGGTTCAAGCTGAATTGCGAGCGTTAGAAGAAGAAGTGGAATAATAAGAAACCTAGGAAGAACAATATAGTGCATTTTCATGCACTATAATAATAAGAAACCTAGGAAGAACAATATAGTGCATTTTCATGCACTATAATAATATTAAGAAACCTAGGAAGAACAATATAGTGCATTTTCATGCACTATAACTAGAAATGCAATTCCAAGGAATTACCAGTGCATGAAAATGCAAAAAAAGATAGATAATGTAGATATGGTTACTAAGGTGTAGCTAGGGTAAACATGGTGGTTGCGTAGTTTACAGAGAGTTGATAGTGTGCAGGTAGACAGTTTAAAGCTGAAACATTCCAGTTCTAACTTAACTAATGATTAGTTAAAATGTTGATTAGCTAACTTAGCTAATGATTTCTAACAGTTGTGCTAAAAATGCTAATTATGCTAGCAATGCTAACTTTACTAACAATGCTAACCAGGTTGATTAGCTAACTTAACCGATGATTTCTAGCAGTAATGCTAAAAATGCTAACTATGCTAACAATGCTAGATTTGCTAACAATGCTAACCAGGTTGATTAGCTAACTTAGTTGATGATTTTTTGCAGTTATGCTAAAAATGCTAGCTATGCTAACAATGCTAACCATGCTAACTAGATAACTTGCTAGTGAGGACTTTTATTTTGAAACATTTGTTGCTAGGGTATCCATGGTGGCCACTATCAGGAAACAAGAAGTTACTGCAGTATAATCATGTTGGTTGCTATGGAAACGGTCATAAACACTTAATTTTAATGGTTGCTATGTTGGTTGCTAGGTACATGGAAGTTTCATGTAGTTGACTGGAGGCATAGTTGATGATAACTGACAGTTGGAATGGTTGAACAGTTAAATACTTGAGTAGTTTCAATGGTTAAATGATTTAATAGTGTATTATTGCAGTGAGGACTTTTATTTTGAAACAGTTGTGGACAGAGGAAACAGTTAACAGGATATGTAGTCTTCAGAGAGATTGTATGCTTAAAGCCAGAGAAACTGACAGTTGATACAGGTGTAATCAATTTAACTGGCTAGTCTTAAAGGGATAGTTCGGATTTTAAGACACGAAGTTGTATGGGTTCCCTGTCAGCAACGTAGTGCATCAGCACTGACTTACCCCCGACAGCGTCCTGTGAGCCGAGATCCAGCCGGTTTTAGATCGTTTTTGATGCTGAAGAAAGTAGTCCGGCAAGTTTCTGGGGTCACGAAAGTAAAGTGTTTTTCTTCTCAAAACCATATGCGTTCAACAGAGTGATATATTTGCACCACAAAAACGTTGTCCAGGAAAAATTCAAACCTCGTTATCACTTACTTATTTTTCGCGATTCCTATCACTGCGCGCTACTGACAGCTGGACAACGTTTTTGTGGTGCAAATATATCACTCTGTTGAACGCATATGGTTTTGAGAAGAAAAACACTTTACTTTCGTGACCCCAGAAACTTGCTGAAGAAAATAGTCCGGCATCAAAAACGATCAAAAACCGGCTGGATCTCGGCTCACAGGACGCTGTCGGGGGTAAGTCAGTGCTGATGCACTACGTTGCTGACAGGGAACCCATACAACTTCGTGTCTTAAAATCCGAACTATCCCTTTAAGAGAGCCAGAGTGTATCCTTAAAGCCTGAGACAAAGTAAATAATTTAAAAGTTGAATGTAGATAGTCTAATTAATGTTGATAGACAGAGAGTTTAATGGATGTTGATAGACAGTTTAATGGGTGGATGAGTGAATGGTCTGAAGAAGATGAATGGATAGAAAGTTGGATGGAATGTGCCTTATATTCTTGTAGAATGGAGACACAGCTCTCTACTGAGAGTAGTGGATACAGATACAGGTGTAATCAATTTAACTGGCTAGTCTGAAGAGAGCCAGCCTGAGACAGAGTAGATTGTTTAAAAGTTGAATGTAGATTGTCTAATTGATGTTGATAGGCAGACTGTTTAGAATGGGTGGATGAGTGAATGGTTTGAAGAAGATGAATGGATAGAAAGTTGGATGGAATTAGGAAGACTTATGTTGATACAGGGGAACAGAAAATGTAGTCTCAAGAGAGCCAGTGTAAAGCCTGAGAGAGAGCTGCTGCACCTGGACTGGCCACCTGGCGTAACATTCTAATTGCTGCCGTGATGTCATAATGAGCAAATGTTAAGTCTATGGGGAAATTGTTAATAGTTTTTATTTAATAGTTCAAAAAGTATAAAAGTTTCAAAGTTGAAAAATACAAAGCACCCATGTCCTAAGTAAGACCTACGTAATAAAGTTTGAATGAAGTTTCTAGGTTGAACGGTTGAAGCTGCATTAAGAGCGTTAGAAGAAGAAAAATAACTAGAAATGCAATTCCAAGGAATTACCAGTGCATGAAAATGCAAAAATAGATAGATAATGTAGATATGGCTACTAAGGTGTAGCTAGGGTAAACATGGTGGTTGCATAGTTTACAGAGAGTTGATAGTGTGAAGGTAGACAGTTTAAAGATGAAACATTCCAGTTCTAACTTAACTAATGATTTCTATTCATGTTAAAATGTTGATTAGCTAACTTAGCTAATGATTTCTAGCAGTTACGCTAAAAATGCTAATTATGCCAGCAATGCTAACTTTACTAACAATGCTAACCAGGTTGATTAGCTAACTTAACCGATGATTTCTAGCAGTAATGATAAAAATGCTAACAATGCTAAATATGCTAAAAATGCTAACCAGGTTGATTAGCTAACTTAGTTGATGATTTTTTGCAGTTATGCTAAAAATGTTAACTATGCTAACAATGCTAACTATGCTAACCATGCTAACTTGCTAGTGAGGACTTTTATTTTGAAACATTTGTTGCTGGGGTATCCATGGTGGCCACCATCAGGAAACAAGAAGTTAATGCAGTATAATCATGTTGGTTGCTATGGAAACGGTCATAAACACTTCATTTAATGGTTGCTATATTGGTTGCTAGGTACATGGAGGTTTCATGTAGTTGACTGGAGGCATAGTGGATGATAACTGACAGTTGGAATGGTTGAACAGTTCAATAGTTGAGTAGTTTCAATGGTTAAATTATTTAATAGTGTATTATTGCAGTGAGGACTTTTATTTTGAAACAGTTGTGGACAGAGGAAACAGTTAACAGGATATGTAGTCTTCTGAGAGACTGTATGCTTAAAGCCAGAGAAACTGACAGTTGGTGCCCAGGTGGCCGGCCACCTGGCGTAAGATTCTAATTGCTGCCATGATGTCATAATGAGCAATGTTAAGTCTATGGGGGAAATTGTAATAGTTTTTAACTAATAGTTTAAAAAGTATAAAAGTTACAAAGTTGAAAAATACAAAGCCCACATCGCGTAAGTAAGACCTACGCGACAAAATTTGAATGGAGTTTCTACGTTAAGCGGTTGAAGCTGAAAAGCGTGCGTTAGAAGAAGAACTAGAAATGCAATTCCAAGGAATTACCAGTGCATGAAATGCAAAAATAGATAGATAATGTAGATATGGTTACTAAGGTGTAGCTAGGGTAAATATGGTGGTTGCATAGTTTACAGAGAGTTGATAGTGTGAAGGTAGACAGTTTAAAGCCGAAACATTCCAGTTCAAACTTAACTAATGATTTCTATTCATGTTAAAATGTTAACTATGGTAACAATGATAACCAGGTTGATTGGTTAACTTAGCTACTGATTTCATGCAGTAATGGTAAAAATGTTAACTATGCTAACTATGCTCACAGTGTTAACCAGGTTGATTAGCTAACTTAGCTAATGTTTTCTAGCAGTTATGCTAAAAATGCTAACTATGCTAGCAATGCTAAAATTGCTAACCAGGTTGATTAGCTAACTTAGTTAGATGTTTTTTTGCAGTTATGCTAAAAATGCTAACAATGCTAACTATGCTAACCATGCTAACTTGCTAGTGAGGACTTTTATTTTGAAACATGTGTTGCTAGGGTATCCATGGTGGCCACTATCAGGAAACAAGAAGTTACTGCAGTATAATCATGTTGGTTGCTATGGAAACGGTCATAAACGCTTAATTTTAATGGTTGCTATGTTGGTTGCTAGGTACATGGAGGTTTCGTGTAGTTGACTGGAGGCATAGTTGATAACTGACAGTTGGAATGGTTGAACAGTTAAATAGTTGAGTAGTTACAATGGTTAAATGATTTAATAGTGTATTATAGTAGTGAGGACCTTTATTTTGAAACAGTTGTGGACAGAGGAAGTAGTGAAACAGGATCTGTAGTCTTAATGAGATTGTATGCTTAAAGCCTGAGACAGAAGGTGTGTAGCACCGCATTACGCGTCCTCTCTCGCTCCTCACTGATCTACATAAAGAATGATGGAGCGGCAACAATGGGATAGTCTAGCCCTTCTTCTATCTTTCTTTATGTAGATCATTGAGGAGCGAGGAGCGAGGGAGGACATATAAACGCTGCTTGAGAGGGACCCACAGTAAATACTTTAAAAGTTGTATGTAGATAGTCTAATTAATGTTGATAGACAGAATGTTTAATGGATGTTGATAGGCAGATTGTTTAATAGATATTGATTGACAGTTTAATGGTGGATGAGTGAATGGTCTGAAGAAGATGAATGGATAGAAGGTTGGATGGAATGTGCCTTATATTCTTGTTAAGAGAATCACTTGCTGCATTTACATGAGAGCTTTAATTCCAAATAAAACCAAGTTAAATCGGAATAAAAGTTAATTCCGCTTTAAAAGAGACCATGTAAACGCTTATTCCGCTTGAAAATGATTATTCCGAATTAAACTTAATTCCGATTTAAGTGGTTGGTTTATTCCGATGTTAAAGCGGAATTAACTCCCCTCCTTGATCATGTAAACCTTTATTCCGATTAAAAGTTAATTCCGTTTGTTTGGCGCGTGCTCGTACAAGGAGGAAGAAGAAGCGCATGCTCGTTTCATTGTTAATTCGGCTCCGTCTTCTTCCCCCCTTCTCCGACAGTCTTCTCCTCCTCAGCTAGCAAACGTGAAGCTTGACAATATTCTCAAGCTGCTGGCTAAATAGTAGGCCTATTATCAGAGTTACTGTGAAACCCGTTTTCATTATGTTATTGTCCATGCTGTAACGTTAACCCGAGATGACAAAAAAGTTGCTAGCCAGCTAAAGTTTGTTTTCTTCCGGTAGACCTTATTAGGCTACGTTCATGCGCAGCCTGTCCAATCGGAACCCTTCCCGACCCCCAGACGTTCAGCAGAATACAATAAAGCGTAATTAACGTATGTTCCATGTAAACGCCAATTCGGAATTATTATTTCCATGTAAACTCGAAGGAGAATATTTTAATTCCGATCTATTTAATTCTGAATAAACTAATTCGGAATTAAAAACATCATGTAAACGTGGTCACTGATACAGCTCTCTGAGAGTAGTTGATACAGGTGTAATCAATTTAACTGGCTAGTCTTAAGAGAGCCAGAGTGTATATGCTTAAAGCCTGAGACAGAGTAAATCATTTAAAAGTTGAATGTAGATAGTCTAATTAATGTTGATAGACAGAGAGTTTAATGGATGTTGATAGGCAGATTGTTTAATAGATGTTGATAGACAGTTTAATGGGTGGATGAGTGAATGGTCTGAAGAAGATGAATGGATAGAAAGTTGGATGTCTCTCCACTTCTTGTAGAGTGGAGAGACACAGCTCTCTCCTGAGAGTAGTGGATACAGATACAGGTGTAATCAATTTAACTGGCTAGTCTTAAGAGAGCCAGAGTGTAAGCCTAAGACAGAGTAGATTGTTTAAAAGTTGAATGTAGATAGTCTAATTGATGTTGATAGGCAGACTGTTTAGAATGGGTGGATGAGTGAATGGTTTGAAGAAGATGAATGGATAGAAAGTTGGATGGACTTAGGAAGACTTATGTTGATACAGTTGATACAGGGGAACAGAAAATGTAGTCTCAAGAGCCTGAGAGAGAGAGAGAGCTGCTGCACCTGGACTGACCACCTGGCGTAACATTCTAATTGCTGCCGTGATGTCATAATGAGCAATGTTAAGTCTATGGGGAAATTTGTAATAGTTTTTAATTTATAGTTTAAAAAGTATAAAAGTTACAAAGTTGAAAAATACATTGCACAGGTCTCCTTAGTAAGACCTACGTAGCAAAGTTTGAATCAAGTTTCTACGTTAAACGGTTCAAGCTGAATTGCGAGCGTTAGAAGAAAAAGAATAACTAGAGAATGTAATTCCAAGGAAATTACGAGTGCATGAAAATGCAAAAATGTACAGATAAATCATGTAGATATGGTTACTAAGTTGTTGCTAGGGTAGACATGGTGGTTTCATAGTTTTTGAAAGTTGATAGTGCGAAGATAGACAGTTTAAAATTGAATTAGCTAACCTGATTACCAGATTAGCTAACTATGCTAACAATGCTAACAATGCTAACAATGCTAACCATGCTAACTATGCTAACAGGTTGATTAGCTAACTTAGTTGATGATTTCTAGCAGTTATGCTAAAAATGCTAACAATGCTAACTATACCAACAATGCTAACCAGGCTGATTAGCTAACTTAACTGATGATTTCTAGCAGTTATGCTAAAAATGCTAACTATGCTAACCAGGTTGATTAGCTAACTTAGTTAATCATTTCTAGCAGTTATGCTAAAAATGCTAACTATGCTAACAATGCTAACCATGCTAACTAGCTAACTTGCTAGTAAGGACTTTTATTTTGAAACATTTGTTGCTAGGGTATCCATGATGGCCACTATCAGAAATAAAGAAGTTACTATAGTATAATCATGTTGGTTGCTATGGAAACTGTCATAAAAGTTTAATTTTGATGGTTGCTATGTTGGTTGCTAGGTATTTGGAGGTTTCATGTAGTTGACTGGAGGCATAGTTGATGATAACTGACAGTTGGAATGGTTGAACAGTTAAATAGTTGAGCATTTTCAATGGTTAAATGATTCAATAGTGTATTATTGCAGTGAGAACTTTTATTTTGAAACCGTTGTGGACAGAGGAAGTAGTGAAACAGGATCTGTAGTCTTAATGAGATTGTATGCTTAAAGCCTGAGAGAGAGAGCTGCTGCAGGTGGCCCTGGCCACCTGGCATAAGATTCTAATTGCCCTATTATGATGTCATAATCACAATGTTAAGTCTATGGGGAAATTGTAATAGTTTTTATTTAATAGCTCAAAAAGTATAAAAGTTACAAAGTTGAAAAATACAAAGCTGAAGTCACCTAAGTAAGACCTACGCAGTGCAGTTTGAACGAAGTTTCTACGATAAACGGTTGAAGCCGCATTAAACACACAAAAAGCGTTAGAAGAATAATATCACCTATAAGAATAATTCGGATAACAGTAGAGTGCATTTTCATGCACTCTAATAAGAAACCTAGGAAGAACAGTACAGTGCATTTTCATGCACTGTAATAAGAAGCCTAGGAAGAACAGTACAGTGCATTTTCATGCACTGTAAAAAGCCTAGGAAGAACAGTACAGTGCATTTTCATGCACTGTAATTATAGAGATGATTGAACTGACAACAAGCAGGCATTGCAACAGTGGAATCACCTGTGACAAAGCAAACTACCCACCATCATTTTCCGTTTTCAATGAAAGTAGTACGACAAATTGAACAGGTTAGGCTAGCCTTTTTAAATTGAACAGCATTTCCCTTTTTGTGCTACAAATGCATGCATTTTGCCTTCATACAAGACTGGCAACATGGGGGACAAACAAATTGTCATCCTGTAAGGTGTCTCAATAAATACATTAATTAACTGAGTGGTGAAAACTCCACTGTTTCGCATCGGGGAGGTTTTTGCCTCAGTCTCCTCCATTATTTCTGCAGATCAGGACACCTTGGTTAACCCTATGAGCCCGACGGACGCAAAGTGCGTCAAAAAACGCACACATTTTCTTTGTTACATTGCTCCGCTATTATTAGTCACAGCGAGATGAAACGTATATTGCAGGAAAGAGCAGAACCGGGGCTTTCCAACGATACTAGACACTTGTCTGTACGATCAAGTATGAAAATAAAATAAAATGATGAAGTTAAATCAAAGTATATCATATTTACAGTCTATATTGCTCTGCGTTCACCGGCGCATCCAGAACTCTCGCTTAAATTACTCGCGGACCACGCATCGCACAGACATGACACGCATATCAAATGAAAGAGGAGAAGCAGAGCTTTGCATTGATACCAAATACATCGATCATTTCGTATGATAAAATCAGACGAAGTTACAAACAAATAATAATGTCATATATCTTTGGCTACCTTTACTCTCGTTTGATTTCCTCGTGAAATCGCGATCAAAAAGATTTGGCACGCATGTCAGATGAAAGAGGAGAGCTAGAGCTATCCACAGATACCAAATACAACCTTCTAGGCCATAAAACAGACGAAGTGACCGCAAAATAATAACTTCATTTAGCTCCACTTACCTCGTGTTTTTGTGTGGAATAGCCTATGTTCATAATCCAATGTTATCATGTGTTTCTCTATGACAAGTCACGTTCATAACACGGTTTTGAGATCCTAGCACACTCCTGTATGGTATCCAATTCAAGACTCATATTGCATCCAAATTTGTTTGACAAATAAACACTTTTTGCCTTTACTTTGTTCATTGCAATGCAGTAAAACAAATATTATAGAGAATCATCATCTGTGCACGTCATGTGTGCTACTGCAAACAAGTCATGTAAGATCAGCTAGTGTCACAATATGGAGTGCAAAAAGTGCCAAAAAGTCATTTTTTCATCACTAAATAAAAATTGCCATTTATTTCTGGAAGGCACACACCACATATTTCTGTAAATTGCTCAGCCCCAAAGTATACCTCCACCATGGTTCTTATATTGCCGTGTTCAGGACAGTCAGGCCTACATAACCATGTAAGTTTGGTCGAGATGTGAGCTTGCTGTGGTGAGATACACATCAAAATGTAAGAATTTGTATAGTACGCTTTTCAACTTTTTATTATTTAAAAATCTAAATCAAATCAATGCAAGTATTTATACATGATATTGTGGCAGATCTGGATAGCCTAGACTGTGCTGAAAATAACAATATGTAGCATGTGTGAATGGCACTTACAATGACCAGGATAAATGCTTCTAACTAGAGGTAGTGAAAATGCCCTTAAAACAGCTTAGGGCTCATAGGGTTAATGTTATCCCTTACATAAACTCTCATGTCAAAGGTTCACTTTTGGCTCCCGGACTATGATAAGCATAGCATATTGTCATAGTTTTTTAGGTAGGCTAAGAGGCTATATTTAATTATTTGAAATAGGCCACTCTAAATACAATCCCTCAGAGTATTTTGCTACAAATTATATTAGATTTTTTTCAATCCAGCAAAATACATATTACGCCTACTATATTTCAAATAGCTTATATAGGCCTAATTGAAACACCATGTCTGGAGGCCGCGGGTGAAAAGTGAGCTGCAGTCACATATAGTGCAGGCTGTTGGAGAGCACCGCAAAGGAAATGTTTAAAATGCAATATGATGTTTGACATCACATCACCACAATCATCAGCGCGACCCAAATCGCTAGCTGCTACACCGAAAATCTTCCCGACTCTCCCGATTGGCACTCCGCTACAGGTGCAGAATATTCTGGATAATGTTAGTGTTCGCATAGGCTACTTAACAATATCATCTACCATGTTCAATAACTGGAGAATCACCATAAACCGAGTTTAAGGCGAGACACGGCAGGTGAAAACATTGTTTTTGTGACCTCCGGTCAATTTCAATATTTTGGGCTAGTTTGCTACCTTAGCATGTATTCTTAGCCTGACGACGTCATACTCAATTCTTATCAGAATATGAGTCTGAAACTGCTCCATTCAGCTGCGATTATGGGGCGTGATTCAACCGATACAGTGCGGGGGGGGGGGGGGATAGCTCTGCACTCATTGGATAGACCAAACCAAACAGAACAAGTTATTGGCTGTCAGTGTCTGCGAAATCTAAGACAGAAATATGTAGCAGGGTAGGTTATGGAAAACATCCTCCTTCGTTTTTAAAAATAATTCCTTCAAACTGTATGCAATGAACAGCTGGGGAAGTGTGTCGTTCACCCAACGAGCAAACAGACATTTTTAAACAAACGGGAACAACATCACCCAAACATGCTGTTTTAACTGGGTGAAAGTGAAACTGAAGTTTTCCCACATATCCTCGTTGGTCTAAGTGTTCAGAAATAGTTGTGCGAATCCGTGATAAAACCTCCGTTTCAATAGCTAAGATAAACGAAAGGCCAAACTGCATGAACAAATTATGCATTCATATAGCCATAGCGTTTCTGTTGCAATCAAAATCAACCTAAGCCAACACGGTCTCACACCCAACTCGTTGAACGAGGACGCATGCAGCCGTGAACGTCACTGCTGTTCATCTGTCAATCATCACGTAAAGCCCGCCCTGTGAAATGTGATTGGTCCGAACAGATCTGTATCTCGAATAGTAGCAGCTGAACGGAGCAGTGCCAGACCGAAGTTCCCTGCAGAAAAAGAATGGAGGCGGGGCTAAACTTCGGTCTGGCATCCAGGCTAATGTATTCTACCACCCTACTACAACAATAAAGTCCGATTTGCACATTTAGGTGTTTATTTCATGACATTTTGTCAAGTCGCGCCTATATATTTCTCCTAATTTTACCAAAAGTTCCCATTCTAAAGTGTCATGTACTACCGCGACCGTGATCCAAATCATATCATGTGTGATACGTTCGACCGGACCCGCGTCACACAGAGCAGGTTGTTTGCGCCACGCCCCTTTTTGGGGGAAACAAGCCCTCAGAACAAGCCTGAAACAAGCCAAAGTGAACGGTTATTGTTCACGGTCACTGATCTATAACGAATAACTATTATTTATAGATCAGTGTTCGCGGTAGACAGACATACCGAGATGTTGCTGTGTGGTTGGGTGTACCAACCACAAAGCTAAGAACCCCTAACATTAGGCTACACCAAAAATAAATCAGACCAACGAAAACGGAAATCTAGGCTAACACTTGGCTAACACTAGCAGCTAGGCTATCGGCTATGACAGAAATTATCATATGTTGGAATTATCTAACGAACATACTTTACATCCAAGCCTGTCAGTCAACTACACAACATTACAATTAAAATAAGAGGCCAAAAATACAGGAAAACAATTTAGTTATTTAACTGGAGATTCAATGAGATAAGAGTATGTCTGGGTATGACACTGGCCACTGCTACTGCTAGCAGGCTACTCGGGAGACCGAAGGGACATGTTTTTACTTTGATTGAATTAAGCTTTTGAACGTATTTTTCACGGTTACCGTTGGAAAGCCCTTTTTCTCCTGAATGACGCTATGCAATCCAAATATGGACATTTCCTTTGTATTAGCAACCAATCGCGAAAGTTCAAAGGCGAGTCTAGGCTAGAACGTATCCCATTGGCTGTGTTTCAAGGCTGTTTTCTCAAAATGAGTTTCTTCTCCCACTGTGAGAACATAATCTCCACTTCTGAAGCACTAAGGGCGCTTACATACTCAACGCGAGCAACGCAAGCAAGTAACGTTAGCTACGCGAGTGACGGGCTCCCTTTCATAGTGTACACAGCGAACGCAAGCAACGCGGGCAATAGCAAAACGCAATACACCGCTCACGCAACAGGGGGTAGCACTGTATTATCCACATTCACATCATATATAGGCGATAATCATCAACACCCTGAACAATTTAACACCACTGGTATTGTTAAAAACATTGGACAATAATCTCTCTCTCCCATTTCAGCCTCTCGAGGAGGTCACACAGCATATTAACTTCATACACACACGACACGTACACACAACGTTGATTATTTATTGCCTACCGAAAATGTTCACTCGGTAATCCTGTGCTTCACAAACTCACTCAACCATCTTAACTGCCAGTATTTATCGGTAGCTGGGTACAAATGTGGACATTTTCGTACTTTCACATAGTTTTTACTCTTTGCCCGCAACTGTATTCAAAGCTTCTTCTGTAAATATGACATATAGTTGAAATACTGAACAATTATTGGAGTATCGCCCCCACCGACAACGCATGGTATTGCATGTTTTGGTGCGTCGCGTATCAAAAACTGGGATGACACATTTTGCTACGCATCGACGCATAATGGCGGCCGAAGCGTAGCGATGCGTAGCCTTGCGGCCGCGTATGCGTAGCAATGCGTTGAGTATGTAAGCGCCCTTACATGCGCCAAACTTTCCAGTCTTATGCCAAACTATATGTACAAGACTTTTACAGAGGGGTTTGTTGAAATATTATTCCTAACCTGATATATATGACATTTTATGCTTAAAAACATGGCAAAAAACGATTTTTCAAGGCTATTGACACTATATGCTGATTTACAAGACAACAGAAGTAGATATCCATAAATCCCTCTGTAATTTTTCTCCCATCTAATATATTAACACAATGAAAAAATAATTTTGAACCTGGCTTTATCCAAAACTCAGATTATGTGTTTTGAAATATATGCAAATTAGCGCATATTTAATGAGATAATGGCTAATTAGCATATTTAAACATTAAATTACAAAAAACTTGTAATACATTTTTTTCTTATGTTGATGTAAGTAATCAACTGGGGAAGTTTCATAGTGATATCTGCTAGTTAAAAAAATTACCCTATTCACCTGTAGTGTCTCACCTTAAACTATAATTTGACTCATGTAAAGTAGCCATATCCTATTCTAGCCTCTCTTCGTTCAGTTTCATTATCTTGAAATAACGTGATAATTTCATGTAGACCTGATAACGTGATAAATATCTTGTAAAAGGGTGAACATATCATAGGCCTATAGGCCTATTGAAATAGGCTGATCTCATGCCTAACGTGAAAATATCATTATGATGAAATAACTTTGTCATTTCATGCAATAACATGATACTTATCTTGTTTAAACGTGAAAAATATTTTATAACAACAAACTTTCACTAAAGCCTACACTGAGCCCTTTTTTGTTTGTTTTAGTGTGAAAGCAATGCGCCACCGTACATAACTGTGTAGGCCTACAACAGAAAGCAAACAGAAACTAATACATTGTGGTTTACGTTTAAGCTTAGTGTCAGAATTATAGATAAGTTACAGCTCCACAAATGAAAGAACATACCTTCACTCTGCCGGGATTGTCGCTGCTCAAAATAATGGTGTGTTCATACACTTTTATCAAGGCTGTCTTGGTGTATGCGACTGCCTTGTTTCGGCCTCTGTTCTCATTCTGGACCTGCACCTCAAAGTGTTCCAGAGAAGCATCTATAGTGCTGATTACTTTGGACAAGAGGTATGTGCATGTTCCTTGGAAGTCAAATTTCTTTCCATCAAACGAGCGGTAGTGTGGGTCACCGGAGCCACGGCAGGTACCATAAGACAGCGGGTAACAGTTTCTCACACCGTTCTTCAAAGAACACACTTCAGAACTCTTGCACTTGGTAGCAACGCACTGCAGGGTTCCAGACGTGCATGTGCATTTATTAGTGCATGTGTTGTCAGTCCAAAATGTGTGCCCTGGAGGGTAATAGCGCCCTCCACTGGTACAGCCACATGAGCTCACTGACACACACGTTTCACCGCTGAGCACAAAGCCCTTGTTGCACTGGCAGCCCTCTACGCAGGGCTCCTTACATGTGGACGGGGCGTTTCTCTCAGCACAGGAGGCTGCGCACGCTGACCCACATGCTTCATAGTGGCTATTTGCAGGACAGTCCATGGCTGGGAATGGTGAAAGAAAAGAATATAACAACACATCACCTGCTTTGTCAAAGCGATATAGGCCTACAACTACAATGTGTTTTGATTGTATTTATATGCTTCAGTATGTCATCAATTAGATGATAAATTGAATACTCTTCAGCTTAAAAACTAAGAACATGGAATTATATAATTTGCTCATGGTCTCATGGTTAAATACACTTACGACAGTTTGCAAGAGTTCTCCAGCCATCAATCTTGATGCCCGCAGCCATGCATGCATCCACATAATTTTCAATGTTGTCACAGAGGAAGCTTTTGATGCCTTTATTGATGCAGATGTCATACACACAGTTGTCGAAGTACATGCCAGGGTCAACTTCGGGTTTGCATTTGGCAAATACACTGTTGGTGTCAGTGATGAGGCCACAGTACTTTACGCCACTAAATTTATTTTTCTCTGCTGGCAAGCAACTGGGGCATTTCCCACGACAGTTGTCATGGCAGAACAGATCCCTATCCGACACTTTCCAGCTCTTTGCGAACTCGAGGGCTGAGGAGAGTCGACTTCCAGAGCGGCTGGTCCATTCATCCTTGCGGTCACCGTTGTAATTCCCACACAATCCGCCCAGTAAGCGGAAGTAGCTGCTTGGTGCAGTGATGCGCAGCATCATATTCCAGTCGTATGTGACTTTCAGCCCAAACTTTGTTGTCAAAACGGCATTCCTGCCTCTCTGGACCACCTGGAGCTTTCCCCCCGCTAGACTCACAGGCAGGTAAACAATTTCACCGTCCACCTGGTGAAGAAGTGGGGTATTGGAACATCAACAAATGTAAAACCTTTTAGATGATTCATTTTGATTCACCCTATGAGTCAACATTTTAAATGCAGGCACCAGAAATAAATATGCAATGTAACAACATTTCCTAGCTCTGATCTAAATTAACGCTACAAAAATATCCATTAAAAATAGAATGCAGTCCTTAACTACTCTTCGGAAAGCCACCACTTAATCAGCAAGTGGCTGAGAAAAGTGTAGGAAACTAAAATATTGGTTTGGACAAACATTTTCATGCGATTATGCTACTTGATTATTTCCCTGAGCTACTCTTGGGAAAGCCATTAGATTGATTCAATTCATAGTGGAGTCTTAAATGTTAAGGGACACAGTAGATGCATTGTTCAGTCAGCCAGCCACCTGTATTTGACAACAAAAACACAGCCTTCATTCCTTACCTCGACTCTGGCCCTTTTTTCGCTGATGGTCACGGTGTGATTGTACACAGTGACCGTGACCTTCCTGACATACGCCACCCATTTGTTGCCTCTGTGGTTGTTCTTGGCCAGGACTGTGAAGGGAACAAGGCCTGCCTCTTTTTTCAAAACCTCGGCCATGGTGTAGGTGCAGGTGCCTTGGAAGTCGTAGCGTTTCCCATCAAAGGTTCTGTAATGGGGATCACCAAGAGCCGAGCAGGTATCCTCTGATGTGTGAACACATTTACCTCCCCTGCACTCCTCCTTCTCCCGACATGTGATGCCATCACAAGGGTCAGGTGCTGGAGTTGGTTCAATAACTAAACAAATAAGATTTTTCTTATTTTTTAAAAAAATTATATATTTTGAGAGGATTTTTAAAATCATGCAATGAAGTATTTGCCTATATTTCGTTAATTTCAGTGTTAATTTATTTCTTAAGATTCATAAACAATCACATTTATCACATTGTACTATTCAAATATTATCATGTCAAAAAAACGGCATTATTATTGAAGTTTAAATAAAAGCTTACCTGAGGAGCATACCCCAGTTGTACCATAACCATCATATTGTTTACCTCCAAAGACATAAACAACCATGGGGGCCTCTCCAGAAATGCTCACAGGATCTTTGTGTTTTCCAAGATGCTTCGTGGCCCACACATACCGACTATCTGAGGGAAAAGGCTTCCAGTTGGTCACACCGCTGATCGTGTTTGAGCCCTCAGCCTCCGAGACGATGACAGCTGTATTGGCATACGTTTCTTGTGGGTACACTGACCATGTATTTGATATCTCAGAGGTGGGAAGGATGTTAGTCAGGAACTCATCGTGTGGAATATTTCTTCCAAAGTACATCACCATAACTTTCTTGTTGCTTCTTACAATAACAGGTTTACCTTGTTTTATACGGACTTCCAGCTTTTCACCAGCATTAAGTTTGTGGTTCTCTTGTTTCCCAGAAATGGTAACAGTTGTCTTGTCATCAGCTGCAACAACATAGGCATAGTCTTCTTGGGCATGGTTGCCCATAGCTGGAACCAAATAGTGATCAGAAAGCCTTTCCACCGGGAGTAGCTGCTCATATACGTGTTCACAGGTTCCTTCTAGTTTAGCACATTGGTTTCCCACCAAAACAGCCAGAGGCTGTGTAGAAGTGATCCTGGTGCCAGTGAATGATGTAGTGCTCATAAACTGGTAGACTTCATTAGGCTTTAGTCTGAGGGTAACTTTCTTCCCATCTATCCAATAGTCTATATCACTGACCTTCATGTCGGCAGCAGGCAGAATTTCCACCACATTCTCTTTGTCACCATTTACAAGAGCAACAAGAGCAGATAAAATTATAGGATCTGGTGTGAACACTACATACTTCCTGCCCAGGTTGGATGTTGGGAGGATGACACTACTGTCCCCAGAGGATCGTTTTCTACTTGATGTCACCACAGTGATGTCGCTGTCAGATGTAACACGGACAATTTTGTTAGATAACCCTGGACCTGACAGTTCGGCTTTGGCTGGTAAATTGATAAAAGTTGTGCTCCCTTTTGGCACTGTCTCGCTCTTTGTGAAATACGGAGACCATACTTTCACTGTGGTTGTTTTTTCATGGGCAGTAATGGCAAGCTCAAGTTTTCCAGTTTTCCGGTGGTTATAGTTTGTCAAGAAAGTGGTCAAAAATTCTTGACCAACAGGACACCCACTCACTGCAGAAATCAGAGAAGGGTGAAAATAGTAGGTGTTAGCCTCAAAATAAAGATTCCTTTAATGAATACTTTAAAATAACAATATTAATGATTATTTTGAAAGTTTGTTTAAAAATTGCCTTAGATGCACTGTTTAGTTACCTCCATGAGTATTTGAACACATGCTAGAGCTGAAAGAGGAATATCTTTTGTAAAAAAAAAAGAGGAAATATCCAACCTTTAAGGACATAACTTTTCTTTGTGAATGAATGTATCATAAATAATCGTTTTCCTTGAAATACAGGGGTCATAAGTATTGGAACCCTTATGTTAACCCTATGTGAAGAGTTATTTTCCAAAACGCTATATCTACCATTTTAATGAATTTTCATAAATCATTTTTTTTTTTCATGTAATCTCAGTGAAACAGTATTGAATCATATTTATGATTGTGTTGATTTATCTTTACTCAATCAAAACAAAACAATTGCATTTTTATTGATATTACCTGAAATACACAATTAAATAACATGATTTTTTAATGTTTTCAAAAAATAGATTTATAGCGTTTTGGAAAAGAACTCTTCATGTGTTAAATTCCCATAGAGGCAGGCAGATTTTTATTTTAAAGGCCAGATATTTCATGGATCCAGGATACTATGCACCCTGATAAAGTTCCCTTGGCCTTTGGAATTAAAATAACCCCACATCATCACATAGGCCCTTCACCATCCCTAGATTGGCATGGTGTTTTTTCAGTTAGCCTATTAGCTGGTTTCATGCTCATCGAGCTCAATGCAAATCAAACCAGCTACATTAATCGTTCTCAAAGATTTGTATTTAGGGCATTGAATAAGATCAATTTCCAAAAGATGATTTTATATTCCTCTTTAGTCAACTTTAGCATGTGTTCAAATACTTACGGAGGTAACTATATCAATCCAACATTTATTACATGCCATGCCTTTGTTGTGGAAACTACAGCTCTGGACAAAATTGACTACTGTACATTTTGCTGATGTCATCTTGCAGTTGATGAGTGACAATCGAATGAGTTAACAGTCATATTTAGATTTGCAGTGGTCTCTTAATCTTGAATATAACCCTAAATTCATTTGAATGTCACTCAGCATCCATAGGTGCATCAGAAAAAAAGTTTTGTGGTCTCTTCATTTTTAAGTATCTTTATGTCTGTTTCAGACACACACCCAAGCTGTTCAGTAAACTTATGGAATTCACAAGATATATGTGTATATATTTATTATTCATAAGACTATTTTACAGGCCATTAATTCAATTCACTGATATGGTTGGTTATAATGGTCTAGTTCTTACCAGCGACGATCACTGCAGTCAGGCAGAATAGTGTGTTGCCATCCATGGCTGAAAATGACACAAAAATCTCTCAATTCTTCCTCCTTGAAACATTTTCATTTTCATAACTTTAAATTATTTAATCTGTGACCTCTTCACTAGCACAAACATGCAGTTAAGGGTCTCAATGAAAAGACAGCATTCAAGCATATTTAAAATCTAAGAAATGATGCCCATACCTTTGACTCGAGTCCAATGGATTTCACTAAAACTGTGACAACGGTCTGCTTTTATGTATTCCTCAGCTATTAAAATATGTAAACATACTACAATGTAAACATGCTAAAACAGGATCTGATGATATCTTAATCCTTTAATAAGATATTGTTTGCAGTGATGCTTATCTTTTAGATAGTGTTTGAATTACCTCGTTGTTTCCGGGGGGGTTGATGGGGGACAAATATTTGTCAAACAAATTTGGATGCAATAGGCCCAGGCGCGTAGGAATGTAGTAAGCATTGGGGGGGACAAGAATGAGGTCCGTTTTTTTATATTATTATATTAATAAATTATTAATAAATAAAGGGGGCGAATTATAAGGCACATAAGAGATAAAAAAAAAAAAACCTATTGCTGGCCGCAGATACAGAGCCCTGGACTGGAAAAAAGCACACTTTAAGAAAAGTTTTGTACCTTCAGCCATCACTGCACTTAAACAAACTCCGGTGACAATAATCCATCCCCATAGAGGGATTCTAGTTCCCCTCCCTCATCAACACAGTGCAATCAAAAGTGGACAGTGCAGACAACATAACCACAAAAGAATGGAGGGGATGGATTATTGTCACCGGAGTTTGTTTAAGTGCAGTGATGGCTGATGGTACAAAACTTTTCTGTGTGCTTTTTTCCAGTCCAGGGCTCTGTATCTGCGGCCAGATGGGAGTAGGGTGAAAAACCGGATCAGGGGATGGTCTGGGCTGCTTGCCATGGTGCGGGCAAGGCGTGTGATAGCTGTGTCATTTGCATCAGTGAGGCTGGGGGTGGGAAGCTGTATTATTTTAGATGCTAAGTGTGAGACTTTAATGAGTTTGTTCTTGCTGGTGACATTTAGTATGGTGAAAAAACAGGGGGAACAGTAGAGTGGAAGGGGTTGGATGATGCTTTTGTAGAGTAGCAGAAGGAGGTGGGGGGCAACAGACAGTGATCTCAGTTTGCGTATAACATACAGTCTCTGTTGTGCACGTTTCTGTGTGATGGTGACATGTTCATTGAAGTTAAGCTTATTGTCAATGGTGAGACCAAGATATTTGAAGGTGCTGACCTGTTCAACTGGTTGGCCATTGATGGTGATGTGAGTGAGTCCAGGGGGTGATTTTGATGTATGGATGACCAGTTCTTTTGTCTTGTCAATGTTGAGTTGGAGGTAGTTATCAGAGCACCACAGTGCAAAATCTGTGATGGACTGGTGGTGAGCTGTGATGGAATGGTTGTCTGTAAGTAGTCCTACTATGGCTGTATCATCTGCATATTTGTAGTAAGTGGTGTTGGGTAGTGAACTCTGGCAGTCATTTGTGTAGAGTGTGTAGCCTACAATGGACTGAGTACGCAACCTTGGGGGGCTCCAGTGTTGGTAATGATGGTTGATGATGACGTTGCCCCTATTTTCACTGTCTGTGGCCTGTTGCTGAGAAATTGTATATCCAGTGGGTGAGGAGAGGGGTGATATTCAGGTGCTGTAGTTTCTTGATGAGTTGATGGCGTTGGATTGTGTTAAATGCAGAGCTGAAGTCAACAAACAGAACTGAGGCGTAGCTGTTGGGAGTCTGGAGGTGGTGAAGGAGGGAGTGAAGAAGGCATGCCACTGCATCCTCTGTCCCCCTTTTCGGCCGGTATGCAAATTGGTATGGGTCCAGTTGTGTGCTCACTGTTGGTAGGATGAGGTGCAGTATGATTTTCTCCATGCATTTCATCACTATTGGGGTCAGTGCGACTGGACGGAAGTGGTTGGGCTCTGAAGGGCGTGGTTTCTTGGGTACAGGTATGGTTGATGTTTTCCAGAGGGTGGGTATTGTTGCTGTCCTGTATGATTCCCAGAAGATGGAGTGGAAGATGGGGGAGAGCTCCATGGCACAGCACTTCAGCACCTTTGCTGGGATGCCGTTTTAGATCTATATGAAGCGCACACAGCATGGGCGTTGTCTGTATGTCTTGGTTACTGTTTTGCCATTGTGACATTACAACACCAACATTACATGTGGTGCCAATTAAACAGCCTAAATGATAGAGTGGCAATAGTTGGTTAAAGAGCACATGTCCATTTAAAAGAACTGAATTGTCCATCCTAGGAATTCCACTCAAATAAATATAAGGCACACCATGTGGAACATGCCTTATATCATGGACAGAATGTATTTCATGTGTCAAAAAAGTAAACCTTTTATGCCTTTTGTCACAAATTTTGCATTGTGTCCACGAAACACTGAAGAGAGCACGTCCTTTCATGGGCCAGACTGGTGACCTTTTCCTTTTGTGAACATGAGGCTGAATAGCCTACACTTCTCACTTTCATGGAGGAAATAAACTCTCTTTTGAACATAAGTAATTCTGTCCACATAAGGCAGTTGCAGCAGACCCCGTGTCGTCTCCCTGTACAGACACACAATGGCACACTGTCAGTGCACAGTGTGTTGTTTGCGCAAGTTTTGAATAAGATGAGTTGACCTCACCCTTTCGGTGGAATTTTGAGGAAATAGTTTTGTTCTCTAAGTAAATATTAGCATTATTTTGCAGTACCACCTTTGTTTGTCATTCCTGAAGCAAATTAGCTCAATAGATATTGTGTGGATGACATCCCCATCCATAAATATTTCACTTTTTATGAGAACAAGATACGAAAATGTTATACATAGATGCTTTGCAAAATATCTAGTGAAATGACATTTAGCTGCTCAACTTTAGTTATCACTAGTTATCACTAATTATTTATAAGAGAAGTGCATTGTGTGTTGCAAGTCCATGTAATGTATTTAGAATGTTTTATGCACAGTGCCTGTAAAAAGTATTCAGCCCCCTTGGATATTGCAGTGAACAGCACCAACTTTCTGGAGGTGGTCGATAAGCGCCCGTTCTGGAAGTGCCCGATATCACTGATCAGTTAGCCTACATCTCTCTAACACGCTGCAGATCTGTTTCGACCTCACTCTGACCGTCAGGTCTAAAAAGGGATAGTGATGGTCATCCCTCAGTCTCACTGATCCATTACCTTCATAACCTACAGTAATGCAGCAAGGCTACTCCCGGTGTGAAAACTACACTCGCATGCACAGATGACAGTGCAGCCACATTTATTAGGCCAATCTCAGTTGACGGAAATGTTACATTAGATGTGAACAACAGGTGGCCGTATACATTTCGCATAGCCTATGCTATGTCTGAATGTCCGCTACCGTCAAAAATGCGGCAAGCAATTATCGCAAAATGTGCGCAAAACCTGTCTGAAAACGGCTATTCTGTGGGTATACTTCTCGACAGCAGGCCCTAAGGGTTGTAAAGGTAAAAGTACTCTCTTAAAACCAATGTGTTGAAAATAACACTTGCATTGTTTTTTTTGTTTGTTTAACACATCTCTGTGTCCAGAAAGGGACTAGGCTACACACATCTCTCACATTGTGTTACACAGCATTTGTGTATTTTTTATAACACACTTATTCTCACACAAAATCAACACGTGTGTCAACTTGAATTACTAGGCCTACTACAATATACTGTGATTATTACTATAATTACTATCATTGAAAACAAATCACAAACAAACCAGATACATTTACCATATTTTTTGTATTAGGTTTCTAATCATACAATGAAACCTCTTTATCTTAAATATGGATTTCACTAATAACTAATCACTAATAATAGCCTATGTTAAGGATTTGTTTTTGTTCACATGTTGTTCTGTTATTTATAGACAGCCGTGCGCTTTACAGAATGGGTGGCGGTAGTGTTCTCCTGAAGCCATAAACTTCGTCGGGAAATGTAGAGGAAGTCGGAGTCATACACTGACGACATCAAGAGGCGACGAAGGCAATGGACGATGATGATTTGTGTTGGTGGTTCATTCCCTTGTAGTTACCCAGTTATCATATAGCCAAACGAAGTCAACATAAATACCAAGATCTTTATTTTAGTTAACTTCAGCATCGTTGGTAAGTCTTCTATACTTTCAGACAGATACGAAACACTTCAAATGTTTCGTTCCGCTCTTTTAAGTAATCGAAATAGCAGTTGTAGCATTAGCTGGTTTTCCGCTCTGAAGTCATGTGTCTCATTGTATGATGAAGTTATCCTAAATCAGTCTATAAATGGCTTATGGCGCGATCAATCTCTAAATGGCTTATAATGCGGAGATTTTGTTTTTCTTGGTTTTGTAGGAATTACTTTTTGCACAATGGCGCTGAAGTCGGGGGAAGAGCGCCTGAAGGAGATGGAGGCGGAAATGGCGCTGTGAGTATGGTTAAAAACTAAAAACTAACTTTAGTCTCAGCCAGTTAAGTAGTCACTAGTAACCCGGCTATGTGTTTCATTACTTTTCGCTACATCATCTGAGGGTATGCTGTATGATGCATAAAAGGCCAAGCATAAGATATACTGTATGATAATTGACTGTGTTCCAATTCGTATACTTCTGTACAGTACTTAATTTGAGTGCACAAGTGCTTTGCTAGGTAATGTTTATGCATAGACTTCATCTCCTCATTAAATCTAATCTGATCTGAATTGAAGAGTATAATTGATTTCGGATTGAACAATGCACCATTCCTGTGAAAATATTGAAATTGGGAAACAATTACAAATAGACACATGTCGAAGTTCACATGCAGACAAGTATCCCTCTTGGATAACGCCCACTGTGCAATTCCATCTCTGTCTTATCACAACATAATGTGTGTGTTCTGGTGTGACTGTGGTGAGGCAGGTTCGAGCAGGAGGTCCTGGGAGGCCCAGTTGCTGTGACTACTGGAGGTCCCACAGTGGTTGAGGTGCCTGTCGCCCTTGCTGTACCAACTATGCCAATGATCAGGCCCATCATTGGTACCAACACATACCAACGGGTATGCACTCAAAAATGACCCCCTACCCCTAACCCAAAACCATTTGAAGGTGCAGTCAGCAATCGTGATTTCCAGGCCATACTACGTGTTGTTTTTGAGTTCACTGTAAAAAAAATGATCTCTGTTGGCAGCCCAGGCTCCAAATTATGGGAAAAAAGCAAATTGGAGACAAAACATGAACTTTCTCTGAGAATACTGAAGGTAGGAGTGAGCTACTTCAGTGGTGTGTTTTGTTTGGTCCTTGCTAAAATATAATGTTGCACATTGTTTTTGGACAAACGGGGTTGCTTATGAATTTAAATATAAACTTAAGTCACATATGCGACTTCCTACTCAATTACTGACTTCACCTTTAAGGTATGGTTGAAGCAAATAAAGTCCTATGATGATTGTAAGTGAAGTTTTGAGAACTATAAGGTAAGGCTTAGTGATATTACCTAAAATGAATGTCATAATATTTTTATGGTGATTATGGATTCATAATCATTTCTGTCATATCGTCAAGACTCAACATTTTTGCCTAAATGTTTGCCTTTGGATTAATGATTGGACTCATATAATTGCATTGCACAAGAAAGTGACTGAGAAAATGCTGAAAATGATCATGACGTGTGTGTGTGTGTGTGTGTGTGTGTGTGTGTGTGTGTGTGTGTGTGTGTGTGTGTGTGTGTGTGTGTGTGTGTGTGTGTGTGTGTGTGTGTGTGTGTGTGTGTGTGTGTGTGTGTGTGTGTGTGTGTGTGTGTGTGTGTGTGTGTGTGTGTGTGTGTGTGTTCAAAACTGTTATGAGAGGATCAAACATGACCTCAGAAATTGACCTACATCATTTTGATAAATTTGTATTTCCCAGTAAGGGGGAAACTCTGGTCAAAGTGGATAAATGGGAAAACTCCGGTTTCACTTTTGCATGTAATCAACGGAACAGTGTTTTTGCATTGTGATCTATTTTATAAAGACTATGATAGTGACATGTTGTTCCCCTCGTTTGTTTGAAATTTCTGATTGGCCACCTGTTCGCCTGAGGGGCTTGCTACATACTTCCCCAGCTGTTTTTAGCATTGGTGTTATCAGAATTATTTTTAAAAACGAAGGAGGGGAGATATCCTTTTTTTTTCAGAATAGTCTACCCTGCTGCGTATTTCATAGTCTTAGATTTTGATATCGGGTGTTGTACAAACTATTGACAGTGCAGTAACTTAAATAAAACGACCAGAAATCAATGTTAAGACGTTTGTTGAAAAGAGGGATGGTTCGGATGTTCTTTCTACAGCTCACAGTAAGCTATTACGTTGCTCTAATTGGTTAGGTCTGTCCAATTGAGTACAGATGCATATTCCCTCCTGTATCGTTGAAGCATGCTCCATAATCACATCCCATTGAAGCAGTATCAGACTCGTTTTGACTAGAATTGAGTACGACTACGTTAAGCTACAGCTCTGCCTTTTAAAGCTGCTGTGAAAGATCCCGGTTGTTGAATGGGATTGAATGTTGAATTTGCAAACACATTTACATGAAGTGTTGACAATCCTTCTGTTTTTAAATGTCGTCTTGTTTAGGTACAGCAGAGCTTGGATGCACGGGCGGCCACTTTAGTTGGACCTCCCCCTACCTTTGTTGGTCCAGGTAACTCTCCACCATTTCTCAACCTTGAATGAATGACACACCACTGATATGCACTGAAGACTGAGCATGGTCGTGCACCCTAGGTGTACTCGATTTTCTCATCACGACTAACTCTGCTCTTTGCTTGTGAAATTATTTTTCCAGATGCTACAAAAGGGCATTCAAATTATGTGCTCAATTTGTTCTTGGTTGTGATTTGAATATAAGCAGTTTTTTTGATGTAAGATCAAAGGTTTGATCCCTTTCAGCCTTCTAAGCAAACTTGATCAAGTTACAATACATTTTTGCAAATTTGTGAGTACTCTAAACACACTCCGACACCTCTACACGAACCATGCCAGGACCACCTTGGTAGGTTGTCGCTGCATGGTTCGCTTTTCAGTGCCCTAGGTTCACTTTCATGCTTTGCATGGTAGCCTAGTATATCTTCCTTGGTTTGCCATTGCCAAAAAGAAAAGGCATGTTGTTTATTATACAAAACAATTATAGTTAGGCCTATAAAGAACATGATACAGACACAAATATCTTCTCTTCCAAGCTATTGATCACTGACAGTGTAGAAATCAGCTAACTTTGGATTGCATTGCTCACCATTTCTCATGATCTGCATCTATTATCTCCTCGTCAAACTCTTCTTCCATGTGGCAAACATGCGAGAGGCAGTAGCACAGTTAACAGGCTGCTGATCAGTTGTCATTTTGTGCGTGAGCTATAAACTACAGATTGTTGGACATGGCAACAATGACTAGTTGGGATGGGCCTACCACTCTGCATTAGAAAATGTTATTGGCTGACAAGTTGACTGAGTTCAAGAGGATCTTTGCCATCTTCAGATCAGATTTCATGTACATTCATATATACATATACTCTTAAATGTTGATATTGTTCCTTGTATACTATTCATTTCCCACTGAACATCCAATGGATGATTCAGATCATTGTCTTGCTTAAAGGTTCGATGCTGCCTATGAGCCCAAGGGTCGCTGCTCAGTGTTTTCCTTCAGTATCTTGATATAGTCCTTTTTTCCTCATGTCATTTAGTTAAACAATGTTGCCAGGCCCCGTTGTCTGGAAAACACCAAAAACTGATCAATTTCTATAGCCATTCTATTGGGACAGTCAGAATTTTGACACAGGACCTCATTTTGAAGTTAGCCAATGTGATATTTATCAATGGAGATAAATGAAAACGTCAGACTATCGATGTAGATGTCTGTGTTGATAGAACAATGGTAGAAATAAAACTGGCCTTGCATCGCATTGCAATAGTTGTGTTTTTTTCCCTGTAGTTGGTAGTAGGCATCAGCTACAGCAGCGGCGGATTGATATTACCTCTAGGTGCTTCTCTGTTTACTTTTTTGGCAGTACTAATAATGGGAGCAAAGTAAAATTCCGCCTCTGCTAAGAAACTAGTCCCTCAAAATGTAATGTATATCATTAAGATGCAGGCACCAGCAGAAATCTTAGTTGTGCAAACATGTTTCAGTAGTAGTATAGTTTAAGTATCTTTATTTGTTCTGTAGGAAATCGGTCCTTTGCATTTTACCCATAGTTGCTGCAAGTCCTATTGCATTTCCCAATTACTTCAGCTTTACCAGACTCTGGTTGAATGTCTTTACCTCCACTTCTGCAGTGCCTCCAGTCAGACCTCCCCCTATGATGAGGCCTGCTTTTGTACCACATATCCTGCAGAGACCAGGTAACAGTGGTGCTGTTTTGAAGAGCACCTGTGCGTGCTTTATTCTTGTTTTTGGTTATTTCATGTGTTTTTTTAAGCAGTTTTTGTCAGTTAATGTGCAAATACCCCAAACTGTATTTCAGGTCACAGAATGCCCATGATGCGTGGGCCCCCACCTCAGGGCATGATGGCCCCGCCGCTGCCCCGGCCCCCTCCCCCTCCCCCCATGATGCTGGCCCCTCCCATGGCCGGCCCTCCTCAGCACTCCATGGGCCCTATGGGGCCAATGAGGCCCCCAATGGAACCCATGAACTCCATGAACTCCATGAACTCCATGAACTCCATGAACTCCATGCCTCCTGTAAGTATCAGCCAGAAGTCCTATATCTAGACGCATCCTAATGTTTTGGGCTGGGAATACAGTGGATGTAGAAGATGCTGAAGCCTAATTTATGCTTTTGTATCCACTCCATGCAGTAGCTATGCCATTGCCTCTATGCAGTCATGAACCTTTTTCAGTTCTGCATCACCTCTGTAGCTCACCACCAAAACGGTGGTTAGAATGGCAAACTCCATAGATTGCAATGCTGAAATATTAATATTATTTTTGTTTTTGTTTGTCATATTCCACCATTGTGCCCTTGAGCAAGGCACTTAACCTCAAGTTGTACAGGGACAATCTAATGACAATGTAATCCCTTGTAATATAGTTGACATTTGTAAATCACTTTGGATGAAAAAAGAAAAGTGTCTGCTAAAAGTATGTCATTTCTTGCTTAGATTTTTCTGACTGAGATTTTGTAAACGTTAAAAGTTAAGAAATAGACAAAGTGTATTCTAATAACTTATTTATTGTAACCAGAAAATATGTTTGAGTTTACTTGTGAGGTGTCTGTTAGCCAGTTCATGTTATGAAAGAGAGTGAACAACTTCCCACAACTGCCCATAATGTACTGCTTGCCGGGTGAAGTGTTTAAAAAAAGGTGTGCAGGGCATCTGTACGTACAGCCTCAACTTTAAATAAATGAGCTGAATGATTTTACCACCCCAAATGAACAGTATTTTGACTCTGAAATGTCACAGGGAAGACCTGGTCTTCTTCCTCAGCAGGTCGGGGGAATGGCGCCCATGGTGTCTCCACCTCCCCGGCCAGTGGCCCAGCCGCCACCCAAGGCGACCCCCAGTGTGATCCAGGCTGCGCCCACGGTCTATTCCGCACCTCCCACATCTAAGCGGCAGGACCTCCGAGCGCAACGGCAGGCACGCATGGTGAGTAGCGACGCTATTCCACCAAGCCCACCCACGCTCAACACACCTGCTTTGCTTTGCTCTGCTCTCACAAGAATATCAATCAGTGACTATCAGTCAGTCACTAAAAGCATATAAAAAATAGTAGCTGAAACCATTCAAATAGATAACCTCGCTCTCCCTTTCTCATTCTCTTGTTCTCTCTCTCTCTCCCTCCCTCTCTCTCTCCACTCTCCCTCTCTCAGGAGGAGCTGGCTGCATCGGTAGCGGAGCAGCAGGCGGCGGCAGTGGCTGCGGGGCTGCTGGAAGCTAAGAAGGAGGCAGCCGCGGCGGCAGCCGCGGCAGCTGCAGCAGCGGCAGCCGCCACAGACGACAGTGTGATCGGCCCGAGCATGCCAGAGCCAGAACCGGCCCAGACAGAGGTAGGAGGCGTTTCCCAGGTCCTCGGTCTCCTCGGGCCCTCTTTTGTGGGTCCGGCCAACTGCTCTGTTTCACTCTGACTGCGACCCTATCGCAGTCGTTGACCCCCAGTAGTTTTCTGCCCTGCTATATTATTGTCTTACATTTTTTTTAGATCTGAGTGATATTTCAGTGGCTCATGGACTACTGAAATTCCACAGGGTTCCATAGCCCTCCTCTCTCTACTGTTCGTGTTCTCTTTATTCAATAATGGTATGGTATGGTCTGAGTCACCTAAGATGCACTCCAAACCTGTTCTGTGACTTGGTTTGTTTATTCAGCCAGCAGATGGAAATGCAGAGGAGAAGAAGAAAGGAAAACAAGAGAAGGTGAAGAAATGTATTCGAACAGCTGCTGGCACCTCCTGGGAAGACCAGAGTCTACTAGAATGGGAATCAGGTACTTAGAGCTTGCACTGAATATTTAGTCACACGTTGTGGTTATTGTTAACAAAGGTCTCCTTGCCAAAGGAATATTTTTTTTTTTTGTGATTGGGAATTTGTATTGATTTTAAAACATTAGTACAGGTCACCAGTCACATAAGAAGAGCATGGAAAAATTCCTCACACAAATAAACAAACAAACAAAGGACAAATCAAGCATCAGTGAATGCATATACAATATATGCCCACACAGACCACAGACAAGACACAACAAACAGTATATAAAAGAAAAAAACAATAAATAAATAAAATAAAATAAATTATCACATAGGAAGGAGGCTGCGCTAGAAATGAACCAGAGAGCTCTTGTATTGTGTAGGAAAAGGGGGCCGAACCTGTAGTTCATCAGTGAAGGTCATTGATATACTGAAGAAAGTTTTGCCATTTAAAGTAGTACCAATCTAACCTATCCAGCAGGGTGAAGGACACTCGTTCATATGCAGCAACTGTAGTCAGGGCATTGTACCAATCCGTTATTGATGGGGCATGGGCTGACTTCCACTGTTGGGCTAGCAGTTTCCTACCAATCATGATAGCTGTTTGGACCCATTCTGCATAGACTGAAGCAATACTGTCCTTTAGTGTAGATGGGTCTCCTAGTAAGTATAAACGACTACAAAAGGGAACCTCTGGGCCCACAACTTTCTGAATGCACTCATGAACTGATGACCAAAAGACTTGCACATTTGGGCAGTGCCACAACATATGGGTTAACGTGCCGTCGCCTGAGCACTTCCAGCACCCTGGGTTATCAGTGAGTTTAAGCCTGTACAGTTTAGAAGGAGTCCAGTACATTCTATGGAGTACCTTGAACTGAATAAGTCTAGTGCGAAGATCACGTGCCATTTTCTTTAAGTTACGAATTATGTTGGTCCATTCTTCATCTGTTAATATAATTTCAAGATCTCTGTCCCATACTTTCTTTAATGAAGACATGGTGCTGTATTTCTGAAGCAGCATTGAGTAATAAAGCGATGCTTCATGACCCATTCCATATCTTGCTATAATGAGGGAGGGAGTCTCTGCACTATGTGGAACCACAGGAGGTTTGAACACTTTTTTTAAGAGACTATGAATTTGTATATATCGCCAGTAATTATTTTTTTGCAAGTTGAATTCCGCCTGTAAGTCATTGAAGGTTTTAAGGTATTTTCCTTCATAGAGGTTACCTAGTGTTAAAATACCTCTTTGTGCCCATTCTTTCCAATAGAAAGAAGATTTCCCAATTTTCAAGCTAGGATTGTTCCATATGCTAGATGACATATTTAAGAAGGGATCAAAATGTAAAATGTTTGCAGTTGCCAAAGGAATATTTATAGTAACCTTAAGTCTCCTTTGCGGGGTACCCACTGGTCATGAAATTTCTTGAATATCAGAGAATTTTGTTGTAGCAGTTTAAAATTCACTTGCCAAAATACATTCATACAAATATTTCCACGCAGAACTGGTGTATATTTTGGCTATTAGCTTTACTGCTTGCTTTAGTAGCCCAACATTGAAATACAACATTTATTCATCTCCATGCAAAAAAAGTAAAAGATATTCATTATATATTAAAGCAACACTAAAGAGTTTTTCGTACCTTAAAATAATGTTTCCAAAATCATTTCAGTGGTTCATCAACTCGTAACAGGGTGAAAGGCACTTCTGCGTTCACTTTGCGGCCCTCTATCGGCTATAACCGCACTATGTAACTTTACGAGGTGGGGTAGTGTGTCTGTAGTTCGATGAAATGAGACATCAGAAACTACAAATTTGACTTGCTTTGATGTAGCAATACATCATACTTTCATAAAATCATGCAACATATTCTACCTTGTCTGTTATTTGCTGGATAAACAAATAGTGTGTGCAACAGAGGAAAAGTGCTTTAGTGTTGCTTTAAGTCATGGAAATTCAGGGTTTTTTTGTCAGTGAAAGTCCTGAGATTTAAGATTTGACTTAGAGTAAGAACCCTGTCTTTGTGTTGTAGCTTGAATGTTATTCCTCACTTTGTAAGTCGCTTTGGATAAAAGCATCTGCTAGTTCTAAATGAAAAGAAATGTATGTAAAGTGTTGTAAACCATGCTAACAGTAGTAAAGGCGTATAAGCCAGCAGTGCATTATTGTCTGACCACACCACTGCAAGAGACCAAGGCAGTCAAGCCTAGCTCCAGGTGACTGATGGCCTCGCTCACTCACCATTTCCCATATGTTACCATTGACGACCTCCCTGACCCTGCTTTCAGATGACTTCCGGATTTTCTGTGGTGACCTCGGTAACGAGGTGAACGATGACATCCTGGCACGAGCCTTCAGCCGCTACCCGTCCTTCCTGAAGGCAAAAGTGGTGCGGGACAAGCGCACAGGCAAAACAAAGGGCTACGGCTTTGTCAGCTTCAAGGACCCCAACGACTATGTGCGCGCCATGAGGGAGATGAATGGTAAGGACTTCTGCCTTTTGATATAATACAGATGCTTGTCTCCTTTGTATAATGGTCCTATTAGATAGATATTGGCTTGTGCAGCGCTGGCTGTCGCCACTGCCAAACTTCAAGCTCAAGTTCAAAACTTCAAGTTCTTGCCTATGAAACTCTAATGGACAGCCCAGGGGTGCATTTCCCAAAAGCATAGTTACAGTGCATGAAAATGCACTGTACTGTTCTTCCTAGACTTCTTATTATTACAGTGCATGGAAATGCACTGTATTGATATTCCTTCGTTTTTTATTTTTATTTTTATTTTTATTATTATTCTTCCAGGCCCTAATTTGACTCTAACCGCTCATCGCAGGAACTTGGTTCAAACTTTGTCACGTAGCTCTTGCATCAAATTTTCAGTCTATTACTTTTCATATTTCTATGACTTTTACTTTTTGAGATATGAAATAAAAACTAAACTTAATTTTGCCATAGACTTAACATTGGCTTTGTGACATCATAATTAGCTTTTAAAGAAATAGAATGGAATCAACTTTGCCAGTGTTCTCTCACTGACTTCAGCAACTTCAATGGAACTTCTTCTCTGTGTGTCTCTCCATTGAACTGGATAGCTCACTTGTCATCCCCACTTTCTTTCACTTCTTTTTCTTCACTTCCTCTCACTTTCTCTATCACTCTCTCTATTTCTCCCAATTTTGATAACTTTTCAAAACTATATTTAAAATAACACTTTTTATAGCAAAGCAACCACTATAATTACTTAGTAACAACCTAGCAACCACTTCCATAATGACGCCCTGGCAACCACCTTAGCAACCAATGTGATTTCCCTAGCAACCAACGTGATTTCCCTAGCAACCAACCTAGTAACCACTTTTTATAGAATAGTAACCACTTTATTCAGCTTAGCAACACGATAGTAATCACTTTAAGTACCCTAGCATAATCCTAGCAATAACTTTCCATGCACTGGTATTTCCTTCAGGAAATGCTTTTCTAGTATTTATTATTATTCCGCTTACCACTTTTTCAGACCGCAATTCCTCTTCAACCGTTTAACTTAGAAACTTCATTCAAACTCTGTAACGTAGGTCTTCTAATGGATCGGGTTGCTATAATTTTTCAACTTTGTAACTTTTATACTTTTTAAACTATAAATTAAAAACTATTAAAAATTTCCCCATAGACTTAACATTGGCCTCTATGACATCACAATCAGGTCGTTGAGCAATTAGAATCTTATGCCAGGTGGCCAGCCCCACCTGCAGCAGCCCTCTCTCTCTCAGGCTTTAAGCATACAATCTCTCTATGAAGACTACATATCCTGTTAACTGTTTCCTCTGTCCACAACTGTTTCAAAATAAAAGTCCTCATTGCAATAATACACTATTAAATCATTTAACCACTGAAACTACTCAACTATTTAACTGTTCAACCATTCCAACTGTCAGTTATCATCAACTATGCCTCCAGTCAACTAAATGAATCCTCCATGTACCTAGCAACCAACATAGCAACCATTAAAATTAAGCATTTTTGACAGTTTCCATAGCAACCAACATGATTATACTACAGTAACTTCTTTATTCTTGATAGTGGGCACCATGGATACCCTAGCAACTACTGTTTCAAAATAAAAAGTCCTCACTAGCAAGTTAGCATTGTTAGCATGGTTAGCACAGTTAGCATTGTTAGCATTTTTAGCATAACTGCTAAAATTGATTAGCTAAGTTAGCTAATCAACCTGGTTAGCATTGTTAGCATAGTTAGCATTGTTAGCATATTTAGCATTTTTAGCACAACTGCTAAAATGATTAGCTAAGTTAGCTAATCAATGTGGTTAGCATTGTTAACATAGTTAGCAATGTTAGCATAGTTAGCATTTTTTTAGCATTACTGCTAGAAATCATCAGCTAAGTTAACTTATCAGCCTGGTTAGCATTGTTAGCATAGTTAACATTTTAGAATACCTGTTAGAAATTATTAGTTAAGTTAGAACAGGAATGTTTAAGCTTTAAAATGTCTACCTTAACAGTATCAACTCTCTTTAAACTATGCAACCACCATGTTTACCCTAGCTACACCTTAGTAGCCATATCTACATTTTTTTGCATTTTCATGCACTGGTAATTCCTTGGAATTGCATTTCTAGTTGCTAACTGCGATGCTTCTTTCGTGATAGCGTCACTGAGTTCAAATGTTACAAATATGTTAATGATACAGGATCATAGTGCTGATATTCGGTCGTGTTTTGAGCACATTTTAGTAAGAGCTAACAAATGTGCTCTTAATTTTTTTTATTTTCCAAAATATATCTATATAGCTATTTTAAATATTTTTTGGATTTATATTATTCCAAAATATAGCTATCATAGCTAGAAACTATGCTTTTGGGAAACAGACCCCAGTGTGTTTAAGAGTGACTGTGAGGAACATTTTCTAATCTGTGTCCCAAAGTTATATAGTGTACTGTATGTAATACCAGTTGTTTTGGGTGTGCTGTGCCTATGGGAGATGAAGTTTTTATTTTAAGGTATAATTGCTACAGTACCATTGCTGGAGAACAGTGCAAAAGCAGTGCTGTTGTAGGCTGTACATAAAAGTAGATGACCGTGACCAGCTTTGTCTAAAAAAAATAATTCAAATGCCTCAGGTGTATGTTCAGGAGCAGAATTAGAACAACAACCCCAAGTTGCCGCCTTCTTTACAGCACATGACATATAAGAGCAGTCTATTGTCAAAGGACAATTTAAAATCTTTGTATTTTGGGATGCAGTTATTTTTACTGGCTTTCTACTTTTCGTCTAAGTATTGTTCCATAATGGCAATGTCATTGTATCATTCGTTCGTTTGTTTGTTTGTTTCAAAGGAAAGTACGTGGGTAGCAGACCGATCAAGCTTCGTAAGAGCATGTGGAAAGACAGAAACATGGAAGTGGTGCGGAAAAAACAGAAGGAGAAGAAAAAACTTGGACTCAGATGAAGACATTACATCTTGTTTGTATGGGTGTGTGTGTTCGTTTGTTTGTTCTTGTATGTGTGTGTTCAGTTGTGTATACAGGACATCACTTAAGCCCACAAAGAGGCTCCATGCTTGGCAAGAATCCCTCTCCACATGGACAGTAGTGTGTTGGAACACCTCTCTGCTCTTCCAAGCAACATGGTGGATCAGTAATGTAGTGCTGCCTGGAAGACCTGACTGTATGGGCCATGTCCTTTAATTTTTCTTTTTTAAAATGGCCCTGGTTTGTAAATTGCATAATCTAGAATGCTCTCATTGTTAGTATAGAATTGGTTTTGTTTTGGAATTAGATTGTTAATTTTTTGTTTTTAGAAGCCATTCAGTTTGCGATTGGCAGCTTACTTTCTGTCTTACAGTACTGATGGGTATTCTGAATGCACTTATTCGGTTTCAAGTGTCATCTTAAGAAGCTATGTGAACTCAATTGTTGAGAAAGGGGTCATGTGACTGGGGTCTTTTCTGTACAGGGGGGTATTCAAAGTATATGGTTTAGTGACAAACCAAAGTGGTAAAAGTAGTAAGGGGTAAACCACCTACAATAAGTGGTGCCTATGGCATTGTTGTGTTTGGAGAATGAAGCCATATAGCTCTTATATTAGGAGGTTTACCACTTACTGAGTTAACTTACCCAGGTTTGTTACTAAACTACATACTTGAAATAGCCCCTCTCCCCTCCCCAATCTGATGCCAATAAGATGTGTGGTTATGCTTGACCGAAAGCATTAACCGGAAGTCTAGTGCAAAGGGCCGTGTGCATCTTTCTCAGATTATCCAAAATCAGATTTTAAAAAGCAGGATGTAGCTCCACAGTGTAATCTTAGAACTATCCAAATTTTCAAATAAAAACCCTGAAATGGCTTTACCTGGGTATGTCTTCCAAGGATTAGCAGTTTTGGTATTATTGGTTTGGGAAATCACCACTAGGTGGAGCAGGTGTTCTATTGTGTTCAGAGCCATTGTGTCATTGAGTCCCGCAGGCAGACTTCAGCCAGCAATGTACTATGCAGGGCTTTTTAATTTGGGGCTGTAGGATGTTTGTCTTATGGGCCAGTATCTTTGAAATATTTAAGTTGAATCACTTGCTGTTTCACTAATGAATTTGTGTTCTACATTCCCTAACAGTAAAGCAGTTGGCCAACTGACAGCTGTGAGTGTTTGAGAAGACATTCCTTAGATTAGAATATTCTCATTTCCTTGTTTCCGTGGAAATACGCACATCCAACCCGGTCTGACATGCATTCTGCACAATAACTTCTTCTTTTGTCTGATAAAACTCCCACTTCTTTAAACGAGTTCCTATGTAACCCACTCGGACATAGGACATGCAGAGACGAGGCACGGGTACGTTGCCTTGATTTCTTATTCTTTCATCCCTGATAAAGGCCGAATTGTTTGTGTATGGTTAGGACTTCATTATGAAATAATCAGTGCCCACGATGGAACAAATTAACTCGCACATTTGGAAAATATGCTATGCATTCAACTCGTCCTAATTCCATAAACGTATGGAAATAAATTGATAACTTGCATGTTACAGTTCCCTATTTACATGTTAGCCTATATTACTACATTCTGCATTGCTGTCTAATGTGATAGTCTAGCCATATGCTTTGTCGGTCATCATGAATGCAGCGCAAAATAATGTCCAGGGCCAGAGTGGGCTTTCGTGTGATGTACGAAGATCCTCTTGACAGATCGCGACATGTTAAACCGTATTATGGATTAGGGGGATGTCTAGGAAAGTAATAGGATGATGAGCGGTGTATAAAATACGAACATCGCGACTCTTTCATTTGTCAAAAGTGAGGAATGGTGAGAACACAAACGATAATTCACGTAGCCATTAAAAGTGGTAAACACTATTCCGCAAAACCTTTCTTTGTGGCGGTGCCATCTGATCTGATGTATGGGGACTAGGCCTACTTTGAAAGAGCCCGCAACCTTAACCCACGTCTCTGTGCATCCCCATGTTTTCTATACCTTTTGTCCAGCGGGGGCACCTCAATGGGTGCGTTCATGTTAAAATAAGGGAGCTGTAGAGAGAAGTGGGAACAGTATTAGTAGCTATAGTCTATCCGTTGTCGTAGAATCAACACTACTACCGAGGGTGAATATTCGATGACGAGCTAGAGAATTGAAATGACCGAGCACGATTTTATTTGCTCTCGTGGCCCTCGTATTGCTTTTGTTTCCCCACGCTACGTGTTGGTTATGGCGAAAGCGCCCAGAGTATTCTCTTTTAAACAGTGATGAGGCTGAGGACTGGAGGAGGGTTGTTGAGGGTGGCTAATCTGAGGGCTGCACATGGCGTGTAGAGACATCATGATGGAACCGAGGAACACCTTTGATGGATAACATTTATTTGAATACCTGCTGTAGCGCTTACTTGCAGAGCGTCACGAGCCACTATGCGCACAAGTTAGCCATATGTTAGAGAGAGTATATAAGCCGATGAATGGGAACGTGTTGTTAACCTAACAACTGAACAAGCCACCCCCTTTTTTATCTGCGTCCCTCCTCCTCGTTGCTTCTGTTCAAGGGGTAGTCAGCAGAGCGATCCCCTTGTTTCAGAGTTGTCTGGTAGATAATTGTCACATTGATTTCTACCACCTTTGGAACATTGACAATGTGAGAACCACCGCTAAAGATTCAAGTGGGAAAACTAAACACACGACCAAGGAGGCGTCGACAGTAATTATTCAGAAAAACTCGGAACTGGGAGAGATTTGAAGACGGAGTTCTCCAAACCCCAGTCTCATCCCTCGAACCTGGATATCGGAATGGTGGTGAGTCGTGTGGCTTAATCGCTATCATGAGCTACTTCTTTACAATGAAATCCCTTTCATTGCTGCTACATATTCATTAACGCTGGGCATAGTTCGACTCTTTTAACCCACTCTCATTGAGGCAATAAAGATGTCTAACGTTTGTTCGTACTCTGGTAGTTGACTAGCTATCGCTAGTGCTGTTGCCAAGCACAGTCTTACATTTAGCAACGTTATCATTAGTTCTAGGCTTGGATAGCCAACCCTGCTTTCCTCCTAGATGCTGATTTCCCTTGTTGCCATGAGCTACACGCTTACTGGTCAGTGACCAGCCCTGGTATTGGGCTTGAAATATTAAAACGAACGCACTTCTGCAGATCTAAACATTGTAGTTGTCTCAAGTAACGTTAACACTGGAATAAATCATTAAGTTTGGGAGCAAACCTCATGTACACTGTGCCCCTCCCTTCACGCGCGAAAGGCGTTGTTGTCCTCGATGATCAGGGATTCAGTGATGAAGTGAGCCACTCATCCTTGACGTTGAACGCGACTATATGCGCAACTTTGCTGCACTTATATATCTGGTATATATTAGGTTTTATTTGACGTCGCTGTCTGTTGCAGTCATGTGTCCCAGCCGTTATGGTCATCACCATTGTTTGCCTAACGCGCCTTAGGTCATTCATGAGAGGTGTGTTGTCGGTACAGGCTATCCTGTTGCAATAAGGCTCAATGATCTCACACGTCAGTTTCTGTCTAGGCCTAATTGCACGTCTTGAACGTGTCTTGTACACATATGGACAAATAAGATGATAATAGAATACATATATATTTCTCCATCTTATGAGAACAAATCATGATAATAATAATAGTAGTAGTGGATAAAAGAGGTTTTGAGTAACTTTGTTTGACAACGTTTGGTTAGTCATTGCTCTGGTGAACCTTTTCTTATAGGCCTAGGCCTACTGTAACTTAGTAGTAGTTTATAGGCTAGGCCTACTGATCAATTCATGCTGCATTACATCTTGGGAATTTAGTTGGATATATTCATAGCTACAGCCATGGTGCGCACATTTCCTGTTCCAAGTGTTTGCCCAGGGCATGCTTTGCATAGACAGGTGGAACGGATAGAAACGGTTCACTAGACAAACACATCTAGCCTACAGACCTTGTCCTACTGAAAAGAACACATCAGATGGACTCATCATCCGAGCACATGTGGTGTTATTTTAATCATTATTAAGAGATGTAGAAAAGTGAGTTAGCCGGAGACCCTTAATACTGAACCAAACTAAAACATGTTCACATTCATGGCTCTTGAGAAATTAGGGTGTGGATAGCCTGCAGTGTAGTCTGTGTGAGGTTTTTGTTGTGTTTCATAATGTTGTGTGTGTGTCAAGATGTGTGTGTCTGGGGGAGGTGTCTGTGTGTCTGTGTGTGTGTGGGAGACCTTTCTGCTTAAAGGTGAATGATCATGAGCAATCTTGTTTTCTTGGTAGTGTGATTAGTCATGCTTCCACTGATACCATAACTCATGCTCACCTGCTTATAACGTTGGTGCCTGAGGAGCAGAGCAGTCAGTAGAGCCTCTCACCTGATCTCAGAGATACTGAGTCAGTCAGGGTTTCACACTGCACCCTGTGACGGCCCATTGGACCCTGCTTAGCCATATGAAAGGGTGAACTAAAGTCTAGCCTTGAAATGATCATTTTCAAAGGACCTCAACATCTTTTCAAAGGCCCAATGTGGTATCAGGCATACTCTCATAACAGACCAGTGTTTTGCAAGCAAATCAAGATGAGCCTTTTCCTTCTAATAGAATGTCTTTATTATAATATTCAGTAGATTCAGTAATATTTTGTGTGTTGTGGTTTCACCACAACATACTCTCAGTACCAGGGAGTCTTCAGCAACAAGCAGCCAGTGCCAGGGAGCGTTCGGCATAATATGAGTTTTCCAAACATGTCACTCCGTCTATCATTGCACCTAACAGCGATTTTTGCCCTAGCGCGCTTTTGGAAAATTAAACACATGTCATAAGCAGCACACTCTCTTTTCTTCCCCCATTGACTTGTGGTCAGTCTAATTCTGGCTCCAGCTGGTGTGACTTAGCATTGCCAAGCTTCTTAAGGGTGAGACGCCCTGTCATGGCACCGGCAAGTGGCTGACTGAGGTGTTTCATTACAAACGCAGCATCATTGCACTGTCTGACAGTGTGTGTGTAGGCTTGAGCTGCTTATGCAGGTGCACGTGTGTATAGCACACTTGGACACAAATGATCATGCCCGTTCTTTTCAACATCTGTGCGATGTATATTTTGTCGTCAGTAGCGAGGTTACATACAAGAATTTGACTGTATGCCTATTTTCACCTGTTTCTTCTGGCAGACATTTTGAAAGAAAATCAATACACAACAGACGTGAATGTAGAGTAATGAGTCTCTTAATTTGTGTCCTACCTCTGACTGAGTGAGCTAAATGATGTCGCTTTGTACACTTCGTTCCTCAAATATTCACTCAATATGATTAATTTTGGTCTGAGCTGCCCAGTGAAATGGTTCTCCAACAACAATGTGGCCTAAACCCAGCCTCGGACTTAAATTATTTTTAATTGGATCCTTGATTCTTTTTACACTCAAAGATTAGTCTACTTCTTGACAAGCCTTAAGTATTGTCTTTGCATAGCCTACTTTTCAGCTCCTACCCTATTCTCTACAGAGTCTAGTAACTAAGTAGACCTAGTCATTACTGATGATCAGCATCAGTTAATTTCAGTAGACCATCAACCTTAGTTATAAATAGGCCATTTGCATCTGAGAGGACCCCATAGTTGTGCTGGTTGAGTGTAGCCCTCATTATTGCACTTGTTAGAGACAGGTTCCAGCTGTGGCCTTAAGGATGTAGCCTCTCCTCATAGGATTAGAGACCATTCTTAATGAGGAGAGGGGGGAACTGATAGTTATAACCTCCTCTTGACTGAACACTGAAAACACACACACACACACACACACACACACACACACACACACACACACACACACACACACACACACACACACACACACACACACACACATACACTTGACTGAAACACACAGGCAGAGAGAGCCTATTCATTGAGCGACACACATACACACACACACAAAGATAGCGTAGGCACTGTAGGCTACTTGCAAACCAACCACATCACAGGAAGCCTGCTGTTTGTGTCAGGTCCAACTCTGCCTGTTACGCAATCTCCTCCTCTTCATGCTCAGCTGTCTCTTGCTCAGAATATAATTATGTAAATATGGCATATAAAACAGAAAGGTGGAGGGAGAGAAGAAGAGAGGAGAGAGGCATGCTGATGGTATCAAGAAAGAAGAGATGATGGGAAGCACGGATGGATGAAAGCGTGGGGGGGAGAGAGAGAGAGAGAGAGAGAGAGAGAGAAAGAGAGCTCGTGGCCACTGGACAGATCCGGCCCGTCAGGTTTCATCTGCTCATTTCCCCACTTCCTGTTTACCCTTCCCTGATCCAGTGAGGTGATAGGATGGCACAAGCCTGTCTCCATAGGGGCCTGTGTCAAACCTCACCAAGGGCAGTCAGGGAGGCAAACAAGCCTTGGCCACGTGAGGAGTGGACAACTCTGTATGTCCAGGGTAAAGCATAGCATGAGCAGCATTGAAAGTTTAATAGCAATCAAGGACCCTTGACAGCCAATTAAATTGTTTAAAGCAGACTTTTATTGAATTTGTATTTGTTTAATGGTATAGATTTGTTATGTAAAAGGTGAACCTTTACTGGTCTTAATTACTGTAATGTCACCAAGAAGTGGTGACTGATGCTTTTATTGGCATCAGTCACCACTATGTGAAATGTAAGAGAGTTCACTATGCAAGATTTTCACCTTTACGAAGCCAATTTAATGGTAAACAAACTTGTAATAGGGGAATCATTCACCTAACATAGCCTTACAGCAAAGAAGTAGCCATGCAACTTCAAGAACAGCAGCCTGACAAATATCGTGAGAATCGTGAAACATTACCTTGTCAGTGTATAGCTCTGTTGAGATTTTTGCCTGTTGTTAATCCTCCACCTCACCAACAAAAGCATTTAAATCGTGTTCAAGGGGGATAAGACACGAGAAGTTTGCTATTTACAACAGCAGAGTAAAGTATAAATACAGTATATTGCAACAGTCACCAAAAACACCTAAACCACCAATGTGTACCTTTTAATAAAGGTCGACAAGTGCAAACTTTGGAATCCATCAGTTGAACAGTCAATCACATCAGTGATGGCCAATGTGAAATGAATGTTAGGAACACACTCTCCACCTCATATGCACACCTTCACACAGGCAGATGACTACTTATTACTCAAAGATTACTCATTTCCTTCCTCTTACTAGATTTGGAACGTGTAACATTGCGTAGCCTGCTACAGTCCACAGGAGGATTATTATAGCCTACTCGTGCATCGAGAGATACAGTATTCTATACGAGGAACCTTGAATTTTCCACTGTTAGAAACAAACTGGTGGAAAACATTTTGCACAAACTGGTAGAGAACATTCTCTTGGCAGTGGTCAGTCCATCATGGCGGAGAGTGCCTCACATTTTGTTGTGTGCTTGTGATTGGGCCAGGAAATGGATCTACACTAAAACATTTTCATCCCAGCAGGTGCCTACATCACTAGACAGAATGAGTGGAGCAGAGTTGGAAGCAAAGAGTTGCTTTGTATTTCACTTTGTCAGAGCTCCAAGTCAATAGGACCTCTTGGGATACAGTGGCATGTTTGAGAATCTTCAGCTCACAACCAAATGCCAGCTGTTCTTCCATTCCTATGTTTTTGCAGACAAACATAGCTTGTCAATCCTGGACATTTTTGATGATGCACGCTCTGGGTTCACCTCAAACATGAATCAAACATTTATTCATGCTAGTGTCGAAGTGCTTTGGCAATCCCAGCAATTATTTTATTTACGTCCCTTTGGTATATATTCACATAAATCATTGGACGTTTTTTCTCTCTGAAGATGTTATTACACCAATTATAACTGTGCCTTCCTCTTTGATGTCCCCACAATGAGCTGTTCTTATGTGCAGGGCAGGCTGGGTCCTCACTCTGAACTTAATCTGGACGCTGCATGTCAACCTAACTGTAGAGTTGCAGCATCATCTCGAGCCGCTGAAACCACAGTGGGATGATTCATGCCGCTGGTATGTGCGGAAGTGGAGTCACAGTCAGCTGACCCCGAAATGTCTCTCAGATTGTGCAGTTTGACTGACTGAGTGGCCCTGAGTCCACAAACTGAGTTACCAAGGCAGACTGAGCGGTGATCGGAGGCTGGGGCCAGGTCGGCAAAAGGCATCTGGGGTGGTGGTGTTGGTGGTGGGGGGGGGGAGGGGGGTGTTAGCGTAGCACAAATTCAGCTGCAGGGCTGGGCTTCACTGCCCTCAGGCTAAAGTACTCCATTGTACTTCATGGATATGACCCCATCAGCATTAATTATTGTATTCTACTATAAGTCTGAAGATTGCAATTATTAATCTCATAGTAGAAGAGGCTTTTTGGTTATTAAGTTGGAAAATGATGAGCGGACAACCCGTAGAAGAACAAGATTTAAAGACTGAAGGCAACGATGATTGCCCTAATGAACATGTTGGGTAGGGTTGGGCTGTAATTTGTTTTGTTTGTTTGACCAAGGCAGGAGGTTTTGATAGACATTTTAGGGAAAGTGTCCATGTCTTGACCAGCTGGTCATCTGACCCCTTTCCCAGACTAAGCTGTGGCCCCTGGCGGCTTTGGCCCCGAGGCGATGACCAGCCCCAAGTGCTGCGGGGACAGATTTAGGGAGAAGGGCCCGTCCTCACGCCCCGTCACCCCTCATCATCTCCTCCCTTCATAGCCAGCCAACGGCCAGTGAGCGCCGCCACACCCTCCTGTCTCCTCTATCTCTCGGCCTCTCTCTTTGTCTGTCTTTCTCCGATTCCCTCACTCTCGGACTCTCTCCCCGACAGTGACGGACCATTTTTATATGTCTCTCCTTTTAGTGCTCCCTTTCTCTCACCACTTGATTTCTTCTCCTCCTCTATTTCTGCTTCTATCCCTGTCGGTCTCTCCCGTGTCCTCTTTTCAAGCATGAGTCCCTCCCTCATCCCTCGCTTCTCTTCCTCCCTCATCCCTCGCTTCTCTTCCTTCGCTTCTCTTCCTTCCTTGTCTTTCTGTGTCTTATCAGCATTTGCAGCCTCTCTTTGTCACGCTTATAGAATAATCTACCTTATGGCTTCACACACACACCAGTCCTTTTCTTCTGATGTGTCTTTGTTATGTCTCCGCTTGTTTCAAGGATGTTCCACTTTAACTCATCTCATCATTTATCCAACACTAACAAGATCCCGAAGCGAGTGTTAGAAGCTAAGCTTAATCTTTTCCCTTTTCCCCTTCCTGATATGCATTCGTTTTTTTCCCCCTTCCATTTGTCCCCCGCTTCCCTGGTTTGCATGACTGTGCACAGTGGCGATGTGTGTCATCATTCGTATCCTGGCAGCTAACGCTAACGCGTAGCCTAAGCCACTGAGGGGAACAGGCATGCCCTCCCTGGCACACTGCACTGTTGCCCCACTCCTCCATCACAGAGTCTGGCCTGTAGCGTTAGCGCTAGCATCCATCTCCAGTCAGCTCAGTGGCTCTCGCCCCATATACTTTATGCCCTTATATGGGCGTTGTTTGGTTTCTGTTCTTCTGAATAGCTTTACTACCAAGTGTCTCCCCATCATTCTTCACTTTCAGTGAGTGAAAGAGAAAAATAGACCACCTTTAGCACCGAGGGCCTATAGAAGAGCCTGCTTTGATCCCCTGCCCAGAAAGCTCCATAGTACCAACACAAATGCCCAGTTGGCACCCCTTGGAAACGTGCGCACACACACACACGCTTTTGCACGCCGCTAACTCTCAATGCACGTTTTCGTCTCTGCAAACCTGTGCTTTCTGCCAAGTCTCTTATTTTCATCTCGAATCTCTCTTTTGCAGTCTTCTCTTTCTCTTTGTATTGCTTCACTCCTATTCCTATCTACTTTCTCTCTCTCTCAGTCTCTCTGTCTGTCTCTTTCTCTCTCTCTCTCCCTCCTTCTGTGTCTTGCCTGCAGATGGGTTGAGAGGATGGTGTTTAGTATGCTGTGTGTGACTCTACCCCTTTCCTGTTGCTCCAAAGAAAGGGGACTGAGCACTCCAGCCGGGATGTGGGGGGTGGCAGCCTAGTTTCCAAGAGACTCTCCAGGAATGCTCATGATAAAATTGACCTTGCTCGCATACACAATCCTGAACCACCACTAGCAACGCCACCACCAGTATGCGACCTCCGCCCGGCTTTTTCCCATGCTAGACTTTGGCCCGCGGGGCTGGGGCTGGGTGGAGGTAGGCGGGGGGAGGAGGGGGGGTTCATTGGGGAGGCGTGGCGGGAGGCTGAAGGGCTGTTGCATCATTGGAGATGTTGCATGCCACACTGGCCTGAAGAAACGCACAGAGCGAGGGCCAAGAGCGGGAAAGCAGGAAGCTGCACGACTATGAAAGAGTTTCTTTTGGAGTGTTGGGGGTTGGATGGGGGGTTTTCACTCGGGGGTTTGTGGAGAGGGCGGGGGGTTGGATGGGTTTGGAGGGAGAAGGAGAGGGGGGGCTAGGAGGCAAGAGCGTTTGGAAGCCATAGCTGAATGGGAAGGCCAAGGCCTGTTTTGTTCTCTGAAAGGTCGGAGGGCAGGAGGGGGGCTCCCAAACGACACACACAAGAAAAAAAAAAGCACAGGGATGCCGTAGAAGGAGGGGGGAGCTGAAGGAAAGGAAACACCCCACCCCCCTCCCATTAGGGTACAGAGACAGATTGCTGAATAACAAGGAACGGCCACATACCATCGGCCCTGAGCTCTGAAGCTCATGTTGTTCCTCTTCTCTCTCCACTTTTGTTGTGCTAATGTTTTTTCCCCGTGATGATGTATAGGCTCTTTGCTCCAGTAATAAGGGATCTGGACATTTTGGCACATTCACCAGGGCTGCAGTGTTTGGCTGTGAATAAGACCCTCGGAATAAGAGACTTTTTTTTCAGCTTTGGCTGTCAACAGCTCAAACCCGTTAATGTAAGCACCTCTACCTCCTTCCCCTCTAGGCACCCACTTGACTGGCAAGTATGTCCTCCTCATCATTTATGAGGTGATGTGTGTCTCCCCCCTTCAAACTCTGATGTGGCTCTACAGGCCGTATACTTGAGTATGCCTCCCAACACACTAATGGTTTACACACACACACACACACACACACGCACACACCATTCCCATCAAGGGACTCCCCCCGTTCCCATCATTATTCCCTCCCTCATCTCCCAGAAGAAGGACAGGGGGAGAGGGTGAGCTGACATGTCCATTATACTGTCCTAAGAGAGGGATGGAGTGAGTATGAAAGTAGCCTTTGAACCCATTCTTCACCCTCAGAGAGAGAGAAAGAGCCGTAAGAGAAAGGGAGAGAATGGAGGAGGAGGGACTGTTTTCTTCCCTGTATGCACAAGGCAGAAGAGAGAGAGGAGACTGCAATGCATCTTCACTCAATCTTACCTCAGTACCTGGCTAACTTTGTAAAATGCTAACAACTCCTTTATGGTCTTTATTTAGGGGGCTTTTCTAGCCCTTGTTTGTGATGGGTAGAACTCTAGACAAGAGTTGAGTGGCAAAGAGACAGAATAGAACTGAGAAATGACCCAGGACCTGGTGTGAATGGACAACTCAACTTGTATGAGCTTTAGGACACCACCTCTGTCATGGCACCACGGCTGCCCCCCCAAAACGTTGTACTTCTCAGAAAGTTCCAGAAGAGCTCGTCCCCCCCAAAAAAGGTGATGGAACAGTTCCTTACTGACCAGCCCACTAGACTACCCTTTGTCTGAGAACGTTGTACGGTGTGAAGACGAGGAGGAGCAAGACTCCTCACCCCTTCATTGTCTCTAGTGGAGGGTTAGCAAAAACAATGGACAATGCACAGCCCCTGTCTTCTGCTTGAGTGAGTTTACCGCCATGCCATTGTCTTGTTTTGAGGTCAGATTCCGAACACCTGCTGAGAGAAAGAGACGCGGAGAGAGGCTGAAGGAGAGAAAGAAGGGAGAAAAAAAACAATAATCATGATGGATTTTGAGTGACTGACAGAAGTGAGTGGACAGTGAGTGGATTTAGTGTTGCACTGGGGGTAGCCATTGGTTGTATGTACAGTATGTGTGTGTGTGTGTTCCAAACCACTAGAGTACTCCTACTAAGCTGATGTGTGTGAGCTTACTAAGCCATGCCATTCGTTTTCTCTGTCTGAATGTGTGTGGGGTTGTGTGGGATGAAGAGTAATTCCATGTGGCAGAGGATGGAGCATGGAAGAGTTGGCTTACTGGGCCTTGCCCTTGACTTCCCTCCTCTCTGCCGATTTGACAAGACAAATGCAGTTACTGACTTGATATCAAGGATGGACAAAAAGAGATAATGATTGTGTGTGTGTGTGTGTGTGTGTGTGTGTGTGTGTGTGTGTGTGTGTGTGTGTGTGTGTGTGTGTGTGTGTGTGTGTGTGCTAGCCAGTGTAGTGTAGTGAATGTATGTGTGTGTGGCCGTACATTTGTGACCCACTTTCCGCTGTGTACCTACAGGCATCGCGCCACTGACTGGAGTGTCACACACAGGAACACACAAACTCGCAGTAGTCGTAGTTCGCTGTCAGCAGAATGGCAGGGCGCACTTTGTCTTCAGTCGATACCCTTAAATGGCTCCGTAGACCTTTCTGCGTTGACTAAGCGAATACATATTTGGTTTCCTGTGTGCATATTTATATCGTATATACATACACACACGCACACACACACAGTGCACAGAGTACAGAGTCGTGGTTCCTGCTCACTGCAACAGCCGTTTCCCTACATGCCTCTTGTCTGATCTGACCGACCCTGACAGTCTTGCTCTGCTATATAAAGCCCCACTGAAGCCCCCTCAGTCTCAGCAGAACGCTGGCCAGTCCAGCTTGCCTTCCCAGTTCCCTTTCATCAGACCTTACCTCTGACCCAGCTCCGCTGCCACGTTGCCATGGAAACCTCCCCTTAACCCTCAGAAACCACTTGCACTCCTAGGTTGATATTATATGTTGCGATTTGGAAAACAAATCATCTCAAACTGTATGTTTTGGTTCAAATAGGTTGAATAGACCAAATTGCCTTGTAGAATATGAAAATGAGGACAAGGAAGATGTCAAACAAATTCATCATCTCAAATGATGAATTTATAAATCCCCTGAGACCTCTAACAAACATGTCATTTGAATGAAAATGTGCAACAATGAAAGAACCCTTTTCAATCTCAAAGGACCAACATGGGCAGCTTTGAGCCTTTGGCCTTTCAGAAGCCTATGGAAAAACCATGGGGTTGTTGGAGTGCGTGTCACACACCTACTCCTCGTCCTCTTGTGTGGCTTACAAAAGCTACTGCTGCAGGTTGGAATCCCTGGACGGCCAGATCATTGCCGACAGCTGAGCTCTGGTCAGCACAGCCCAGCCCTGCCCAGAGCAAAGGGAGCAGCAGCAGCAGCAATAGCACACAGCTCTGCTCTCCCACAGCCGGAGAAAGCCTCCCTACACAAACACTCCCCTGGTCCCGCCAGCAGCTTTCAAGGGCCGCCCCAGTTCCCATAGCAGCCAAATAGTCCCCATTCCAGAGGATTTCACACGGATGTGCACTGAGGTTGCCCTTATTCCCTCTTGTTTAAGCTTCGAAACAGCCCCACAGGGACACCCAGAGCAGGTTCCCCAAGTCCATCAATAAAACCCTGGCTGTTAGGCAGAAGTTACAGTCCAAGGCACCACAGTGTTTTTTGTTTGGTTGTATAAGGTTTAGCCTATAGAGAGTGAACACATACATATACATAATTATATATATATATATATATACATATATACACACACACATACACACACACACACACACACACACACACACACACATATACTGTAACTGTATACATATACAAATATGCATACTTTTTTTCTAACTCTTTAGTTGGAATGCAAATTGAATGTGCTGCCAATTCTGTTTCAGTCCTTGAATTAATATTAATGTAAACTCCGGACGGCCAAAGTTCGTTACGCTGGGCGTACAGTGTGGTCAGCACACAGTGCCTTGAAATGGGAGAGAATTGGATGAGCGACGAGGGGAAAGAGGGAGAGAGGAGAAGAGGCCGAGGAGAGGGGGAGGGGGAGAGAAAGTGAAAGCTGGATGGAGAGTGAAGAGGGAAAAGGGTGGGGCGTGGGGGAGAAGGGGTCGAACGACGGTGGAGGGCGAGCGAGCGAGAGAGAGAGTAAGGCGCGTGAGGGAGGCTGTGTAACCGTAACCATAAACACAGCCCATCACACTCGTGTCTGTCTGGCGCCTCCGCCCCGACCCCCCCTTTCCCCTACATCCGTCCAGTTGATGGGATCAGTAGGTCCCCTGGGCCACAGTTGTCTGCAGTAGCCTCAACCCCCCCAGACAGTGAGCATGCAGAACACGCCCAGAACACACCCTCTATGGCCACTTTCACTCACTCATGCTCACTCATTCACTGTCACTCACTCTTTCAATCACTCACTCACTTGCTCCCTCTCCCTCCCTCCCTCTCTCCCTCTCTTTCTCCCTCTCTCCCTCTCTCTCTCTCTCTCTCTCCCTCTCTCTCTGGTATGGCCTCTGTGCTTGCCTCACAATAATCTGTCTGCATGATCTCATCATTATCATCAGAATTGTAGTTTTCATGGCAGTTATCTTTATCTCTGTCATCATCATGCACGCGAGCATTTAAACTGTGTTTGTGTTCTTTGCTTGTGAGATAAGCTGTTATGAAAGGGGTGTGTGTGTGTGTGTTTTTGGGGGAGGGGGTTGATGAATGAAAATTACAGTCCATTCTCCAACTTACACACGTGTCACAAACAGCAGCCCGAAGCCATGCACGCACACAAACAAACAAACACAGCTGGCAGCTTACTTTAGTGGTCATTAAGGGCGCTTGACTTCAGTGGTCATTAAAGGAGAAATCTGGCGAGTTTTCACACAGATCAACGTTTCTCGAGGTCACTGACTGCCACACATACCTCTGTGTCTTCAGTGTAAACTGCTGTCTGATGATGGGGTGGGAGTTTGTGTCCTTCTCATCAGAACCAGTACTGCCTACTGCTGTTTCATATTAAGTTCATAAATCCATCCACACATGTATTTTCATATTTGGTGTTGCCGAGTAAGTTTCAAATTCATAAACTTCTTTAAAGCGTAAAAAAAAAATGTAAATTTGTCAAATGTCAGTACTCAATTTCACTAGTGTCACCTGGGATATCAGAGGTGCTTTGATGTATATAGAAATGACACACACTGCTGTCACACACAAGCCTCTCGCGCACTCCTTGGTGTGAGATTAAATGGACTTTATCTTCCTTTCCCTGTGTCAAGTGTCGGGACCCCAGTGGGTTCGGAAATGCGCCATGTTTGTGCGAGCATTGAGCCTGACAGACATGCCTGGTAAGTGTCCCCTCTCTAAACCCTGTCTGTTCTGTGTCGTACCATATATGTGTGTGTTTCTGTGTGTGTCTTGTGTTTGTCTGATTTGTGATGCTGTTGCTCTGCACGTAGTCTGTTGGTTGGTTATTTTCAGGTCTATGTAGGCCTATGTGTTGAGCATCATCGTGTAAGCATGTGAGTCAATGTGGTCCACTGTGTACATGTGTATTGTAAATGCATGTTGCTGTGGGGTTTTTTACTTTGATGTCGGCTTATTTTAATCGGTTGCTGGTTTTACTTTGGTCTGTGTCAGCGTAGAACTGGTGACGTAAGCATGTTTTACCTTTTTCCCCTCGAGGTATTTTGACTTTGTGAGCTGCAGAGACTTATTTAGCTGCGTTGTGTTTCACCAACAGCGCGGCTCAGCCCTGTACCTGCATGTGCTAGCAAGGGAGCTAAAAACCCACATGTGCTAGCAGCTCTTACTAGCTCGTCTCTTAAGGCGTCAGGAAGGAGGTTTACTTAACATGCATACTGCACAGCTATCATTCCAGCTGGCTGCCGTTACACTTGGGAAGCCGGAGGGTTAGATAGCTTACTTACTGTTCTGAGGCACAACTGGTGTTGTGTGCCGTCAGGGGAACTGGTGGGTTGGGGTGGGATGTGTTGATTTCCACTGGTGTTCTAGACTAGACCTTTTGTGTTTTGAAGAGGAACTAAGTAGTTTAAGCCCCGTGCAGGTGACACCAGAGTTGTTCAGCCGTCATGTGTGTGTCCAGTTGATGTGGGAGCCATTCTTGTGAAATGCAATCCTTCCCATAGCTCTTCAGAACTGAGACTGTTTTGGATGTATGCTCTTCACAGGGTAACAGCCCATACTGCCCATGTAGCACAATAGGAAAGCCTTGAAATCACATGACCAGCCTCTCATCCTCCCAAGAACAGCTGACATGCTGGCAGTGACCCCGGACTTCAGATCAGCCTTTGGGGTCGTGAAATATTCAACAGGTGTGAGGGGTGTGTTCGTGTGTGTGTGCGTGCGTCTCGGCGCAGCAGCAGCAGCAACAGCGCTAGCTCTGGTTACCGGTCAGTCGGGCAGACGGCAGTGCGAGTAGCTGGTCGTGGTGGACGGCCAGGGAAGGGCAGGGTTGGTATGAGCAGAGAGCGGAGGAAGAGCTAGACAGCCGAGGTGGTGGTGGTGATGGAGCCGCACAAGCAGAGGGAAGCTTTGGCCTACGACTCCACTGACTGACATCTGAATCCCTCAGCCCAGCTTAGCCCACCCCTCCCATACTCCAAGGTGTCCTGGGACGTCTGCTGGAGACCCGGACATGTTCAGGAAGAGGAAGATGGTGCTGAAGGTACTTAGCGGATAAGTGAGAAAGGGAGAGACATGAAGATGGTGCGTGAAGGGTCAGTGTTTCAGCGGTCAGAGTTATTGCGCCCCGAGACCAAATGTGCCATATGCCACTGTGAGCATTGTGTTCTTTTCATTTCTCTTTGGGCTCTGGCCTGGATTGTTTTTCAAGCATGGCTTACATCATCCATGGTGAGGGCAGAGCCTCTGAGTGGCACATCGGCACGTCTGTGTGCTCCTGCATGGGCAGAGCCTGCTGGTGTGTGTGCGGCGGATGGGTAGGTGGTGGGTGGTTCGTGGAGCGGCGGAGTCGTGCGCCGCAGATCTGTTTACAGTTGGCTTTTGTGCGGCTCCGTCTGTCGGCTGGAAACCCGAACCAGCGGCGGCAGCAGAGGCGGTGTGGAGTTACTGGGGGAGGGTGGGGTTGCAGCGGGACGAGGCCGCCTCCACCGCGGCCTCATCTGAGGGCCACGCTGCCCAGTCCCCGTGTGTGGGCGTTAAAAGTGTAGACCGGTCATGCAGGATGTTGGTCAGTCAATCAAAGATGGTCCCAGTTTGTTTACAAAGACAGATGATCTAATAAGGATGGCTTGAATAGAATTGATTTTTGTATTATGTGCCGTGTCACGGTTGTAGGCTGCCACACCAGGTCACTGTAAGGTTTGGTGTGTCACGGTGTGGCCGTGTTAGATTATTTCTGCTTTGCTAACATCTGTGCTAGCCTTCTAGTTTAGCTTAGCTTAGCTCAGCCCAGACACCGGTTACTCACCAGGTGCTGCAGCCAGAGAGGCAAGCAAATAGGCTGTGTTTGTTCCTGCGTGTGCGACCAGGTGCTGGTTTGCATAAGAGCACCACCCTGTCCAACATGGACAGCTCACCTGTTCCTTTGGACAAGAGAGGAAAGGAGGGGTGGAGGTGGGGGATGAGCACCCATCACCCATGACCTTTGAACTCAGTCCACACACAAATATGGACATCAGAAGAGGAGGATTATGGGAGCTGAGCTGGGTTGAGCTTGCAGTGGAGTCTCTTGAAGTGTGTGGTGTGGTTTGTGGACACTGGATGAGTCATCCAAATGCATAGAGAGGGAAGATGATGTGGAGATGAGGTCATCGTTCTAATGTTGAATACTCTGTGGGGCACTACTAGTGGATTGCTTGATCCCTCTCACTCTCCCTTACACACATGCGCGCGCATATTCTCAACGATCTTCACACACACACACACACACACACAAAGGCCTACTCCTCTCTCGCTCATTCTCTCTCTCTCTCACACACACACACACACACACACACACATATTCAGAGCAATATTTCACACACATATAGGCCTTCTCTTTTCTCCGCCTGTCTGTCTGTCTGTCTGTCTGTCTGTCTGTCTCTCTCTCCCTTTCCCTCTCTCTCTCATATACACACACTCCTCCTATTGTGAGTGAAAGTGATTATCAGCAAGCCTCCCATGAGAAGCACTATATCTTAATCAGCTTTCGACATACTTTATTCACCAGGAATGTCACTGCCTCAATAGTTTGTTTATTCTTGTTCTCCTTGGTTGACCCGCTATGTGTATGTGTGTGTGTGTGTGTGTGTGTGTGTGTGTGTGTGTGTGTGTGTGTGTGTGTGTGTGTTCATGTGGACAGGAGTTAGATAGATGATTACT
>NC_084999.1:16067577-16074271 GCF_963854185.1 Sardina pilchardus | reverse complement strand
AATGAGAAGGGTGTTTGTTACAATCACCGGTGAAGGCCATTTGAGTGTTTTGTCTGCTATCTCTTGTCTGGGACCTCAGTGTCCAAACCATTCTGCCATCTCTTCTGAAACGATTATCCCTTGTTTAAAACTCTCCCAAGGCTTGTCCTTACCCGTGATGCAACTGTCTTTGCCGGTAAGTGCAGCAGGGGTGGGTGCAACTCCCATGACCCACTTCTTGATTCCAGATGCCTCCCAATCAATTGCAATATCTGAAATGCTTTGCTCCAAGAATTTTCTGTCTGTCTTCACGGGGTCTCATCAAGAGCAAGGTTGGAGACCCCATGTATCTTGATTTGAAGAGAAATCATTATTTGCTTTGAACTTAAGCTTTGTGCTTCTCTTGCCTTGATCGTATGCAATTATAAAGATAGAAGTAGCCTCTAGACCTAGTTCCTTAATGGCCACAGCAAAAGCAGCAAATTGTCCAAAGTACTGCAAAATACATTTGAAATGTCAGCATAGACTTCATATGTGAACAGTCTCACACACCTAGAGGACACCCTACTGTATTAGCAGTATACCTGCAGTTGGACAAATCCAGCACAATGCCTAGGACAAGGTATATGTCATAGATTTGTTGAAGCTAAAGCGTGAGAAGACATGAAGGCATAAATAACGGTGGCCACCAGGCATGGGTGTTGTGCCTTCACCCTACAAGAAGTCAAGGCAGGCAGGTTACCCTGATCAAAACAGTGTGCTTTAGGAGAGGCATGAGGGCCCGGTTAGCCAGCTTGCTGTTCAGTTGCGTCTGTGCTTGTCAGCAGATTGCCCATGACAGGGATAGCATTGTGACATCAGCCTCCGGTCAGCCAATTGCAACTGAGCAACTCCTAACATATGCAAAATTCCTTGCGCTTCCTAAGGATTAACCAACTAAGCAGCCTGTACCACTCCTTTCCTTTTACACACACACACACACACACACGCACACACTCTTCCCATTCTGGAGTGCAACAAGCAAGTGATTTGCTTCCTGAGCCTGTCTTATGCTCTGCTTCTCCAGTCCCCTCTACTGTGCACTATGCTTGTCAGAATTAGGGATTGAAGTGCACTTCCAGCCTCCAGGATGAGGATGATTTCAGTTATGGGGATTGTGTTTCATAACATGGCCGACATGAATATTTATCACCAGCCTACATTGCGAAAAAGACTCAGTTGGCCACATGAAAGTTGCACTCTCTTGCTCTGTGGTAACCCCTCTCCTGCTCCTACTAACAGATCAAATGAACTGTGCTCTGCCATCAGGTTATACTTTGGCATACACCGCAGAACCATTATCTGGGAGATCTCATCTCCCCTCATCTCATCTCATCTCATCCCTCTCTTTTTACTCTTCTGTCCCCCCCCCCCCCCCCCCCCCCCCTTCTTTTCCACCGCCCGTTCTTTAGGCTCGGAGCACCGATAATCTGGACAGTTCCGGGGAGCCCACAACCCGCTCGGTGGGCACCACTGCCAACTTGAAGGGGAAGATGAGCAAGAGGTGAGTGGGCGAGGTCGCTGTGTATGGCCTTACAGGGACTTGCCAAGCTTGGGAAGCAGTTAAAAGGCATGAGCCTGGGGGGGCGCTGTGGCGCAGCAGGCTACAGCGCCCGTACCATGTACGGGTCCGAGTGCCCACGGGGACCCAGGTTCGAATCCGACCTGCGGTCATGTCCCGATCCCACCCCATCTCTCTCTCCCGCTTGCTTCCTGTCTACTCTTCACTGTCCTGTAAAAATAAAGGCAAAAAGGCCAAAAAATACATTTAAAAAAAAAAAAAAGGCATGAGCCTGGAGGAAACCATGTCTTTCAGTACACAGATGTGCAGACACAAAAGGGGAAAATTACAACTAGGAACTGTGTAGGCTAACTGCTGTACATTTAATGGAAAATCTGCCACAATATATGTGTAAGGGCACGTGGCACACAGAGTCATGTATCCTCCTTCTCAGGATATTTTAAATGAGGCTGTGATGATAACGCTATTCATATAGATCCAAGCTTTTGCACATGCACTGTGTGTAAAACGCCAAGCAAACAGCCCTTCCACGCCAGTGAGCATACAATGTGAAAAGAAGAGGAAGTTGAGTTTCACTTCCTACGGCCCCTCCAGCCGATACTGCGCTTCAGTTCCACAGAGGACCTAATTAACCTTTTATCTCCACAGACTTTCTGCTGTGGCAAGTGCCACATCCGCAACCGTAACATGCAAATCATCCGTGCTAGTTTAAAACACGGGCTGATTCTGTCTGGATGGCACACGTTTGAGGGATAATAAGTTGGACAGTATTGAAAACATGGCAGATGATGTGCAGAAACTAGCACGTCCCCATGCATGAACGGGAACAATGATATCCCACTCATCCCCATCCCAACACATAGATTGCTAGCCAAGTATTCTATGTCAGCATTATTTCATCACAATTTAAGAGATCCGTTCATGTTTTTTTTGCGCCAGCATCTCCTCTCATGGCTGGAGTTTTTAAAGACTACTCCTTTGTCTGTGGTAGGGAAGCTGTGAAGCCCTGAGCAGTGAAAGTACTCTGATCTGAAACGGCAAATGCAGGCTGTATTGTTACGCTTTGCTGTAGGACAGCTGAGTGCATTTAAAGCTCTTCCAGTTATCGCGGGTATCACACTCTTTTGTGTGTGTGTGTGCGTGTGTGCCTTTGTGTGTGTGTGTGTGTGTGTGTGTGTGTGTGTGTGTGTGTGTGTGTGTGTCTGTCTATGCGTGTATATGCGTGTGTTCATGTTTGTGTTTGGTTTCAGGCTGTCCGTTGTGAAAGGCCACTTCCCCAAGCTTGCCGACTGTGCCCACTTCCATTACGAGAATGTCGACTTTGCTTCCATTGAGGTAAGCTTATTTACATTGTAAGCTTATTTGAAGACTAGGTGATCTGAAAAGTGTCGATCAACACAGGTGATACAAAGTACCCCGCAACAAAATGACAGGCTGTTTGAAACAGCTAAAAATAGTCTTGGTTAAAAGCATACAACTGTGATTAGATAGCTTTTCTCTGGTGAGACTGCACACCATCTACCAGGTTGTGCCTGCCAAAGCTGCCACTCAGCCCAGGGTTACCAGCTGGGGATGGCCCTGTCTGACCCGTCCACTCACTCACACTCACACGCCTGCTAATCCAGCCAGCTAGTTTGCATTAGCGATGCTAATGACATTAGCAGCTATATCCCACAGGCCGCGAGAAAAACAGACGGGCAGCCCTGTGACCTCACTCGTGCTGGCTCTGACTGAAAGCTAAGGGGCCTTTGGTGACGCTTAGCGCACAAAGAGAAACCAGAGAGGCTGAGAGAGCAAGAGCGAGAGGCTGGGTTCTACGTGTGTGTGTGTATGTGTGTGTGTTTCATTTGAGGTTTGTCTATCTGGCTTTGAAGGTTTGAAAGTGAGAAGAAATACCTTTGTGTGAGTCTTTTTGTGTATGTTTCATTTTAGGTTTTCGTCTGGTTATCTGGTTTGTCTTTTTTTTGTTGTCGTTTCCTTCTGTGTGTGTGTGTGTGTGTGTGTGTGTGTGTATGTGTGTGTTTGTTCTTGTTATTAGAACATACATGTGTATTTCCAGATGAATTAGTGTGTGTGTGTGTGTGTGTGTGTGTCAGTGTTTGTGTCCAGAGATACACCAGAGCTCTGGGGCTGTTCCAAACAGAGAGGCTTGGAGAGTAGAGCAGGAAGGACTGCAGGGCTGAAGCTACTGCTCTCTTTGTGCCTGACCTTCACTTACACTTACACATACACACACACACACACACACACACACACACACACACACACACACACACACACACACACACACACACACACACACACACACACACACAAGCACACAAACACACACACACACACGCACACACACACACACCCACAAACGCACACATATTCTCAAAAATACACAAGGTTGTGATCGTACTATTGACCTAAATGATCATGATGTTTATGTTTATTTTTGCTACAAACACACACATCCGTTCATTCTTTCGCAACACTGTAAACTTTCACATCTCCTATCATATCCAACCGACACACTCACTCTTATCTATTCACATTGTGATGATAGGCACAAACATGAAGACAGTAACACACGAAATCCACTCATTTGTCCCACCACATAAAGAAAGTGTGCTCCATGCACAATGCACATGTATTCATACCAATGCTCTAACACTCTCAGAAAATAGCACATACACACCCAGTCATTAAGACACAATTAGCATTATTGTGGCCATTCAGGATGGCTTAACTCATATCCCATGATTACACAAACAACTGTAATTTGCCAGCAGAAGTGTTGATCTGTGTGTGCAGCAGAAGTGTGATCTGAAGCCTGTGTGTGTGTGTGTGTGTGTGTGTGTGTGTGTGTGTGTGTGTGTGTGTGTGTGCACACGCCTGCGTCTATGTGGTTTTGTGTGTCCTAAGAACACCATATTTGGCTGCGTGCGTGCGTGTGTGTCCGCCTGTGATTGCTGCCTTAAGAGATGCAAAGTCCTGCACCATCCTTTCATCCTTGTTCTCAGAGCTTTCATGCCACAATGGCATGCATGCACACATGTGCGTGCACAGACCCACACTCTCCAACTCTGTCTAATGAGGTGTGTTCTTAAGACACACTCACACACACACACACACACTGACACACAGGCGCAGTTTGTACACGGCAAGCTTAAAAAGATAGTTGACCTAGAATTGCACAACCCACGTCTTCATGTCCCGAATTATTTGTCTGTCTTCAGTCCCTCAACGTCAAGTAAACCTCCCACATGCGCAGCCCCCTGTGTGTAGCATGCCAGCGCTGTTTCACAGTGGTGCTAATCACTCCTGAGACATGATGTCACTGTTTTAAGAGGGGAGTGTGTCTGTCTGTCTGTCTGGCCCATCATGCAGTGACTGAACACAGCAGAAAAGCTGCTTGGCCAAGGAATGTGGCATCATTGAGTAAGTTCAAGAGCATAACTTTTGGCCTCACACTTGTCTTGGATTTATCGGAACAAAGGGATATTCTTGAGCCCTTGGGAGTTCTCCTCTGTTGGGCCCTCAGCTGTGTCTAGGCCCTGACTGTACGCAGAACCCGTTTCTGTGCCAAGAGACCTCTTGACATCGGAACATCACAACTGTTTTGTGGAAGTTGTGGGGAAAGTGAACCTGCAGACCTCCTTTGTTTCCAGTCCCACAAGCGTTTTAAGGGATCCAGGCCTGGTGGATGGTGTTCCCCTGTGTTTTGTTTTGTGTTTTAGCAGACTTCAAAGAGGAAGTCAGGGGAGGCAGGGATGTGAGATTAACCACTGTTTAGTTATTCACTCAAGGTGACCAGTAACTTAAAAATCAGGAAGTTGAGGTTGTGAGCTTATTGTTTAATGCAGTGAAATGTAATCTGTGCTTGTTTGTTTGTGTGTGTGTGTGTGCATACCTTCAGTTGAAGTTTATTAAGTGTGAAGCCCACCTGTTCCTCCCCATAACTAGTTGTTAATTTGTGTGTGTTTGTGTGTGTTTGTGTGTGCCTGCTTTCATATGTCTGCTGGCACAGTTGCAGTTTGCGAATGAGCAGAACGATGCCAGCTGGACGTCGAGCGCAACCAAAGACCTGGTCTTCCTCGTGCAGGTGTCTTGCCAGGTGAGTGGGCACAGACTAGCCACAGGAGAAGCGGCGGACGCAGACCCTGGCCAGAGTTATTTTTACTCCGTCTCCTCCTGTCCCTATTGCCACGTTCCACAGCAACACACACATGAGAGGGAGCATGCGCCATCAAGCAACTAGCCTGTCACTTCTGCATCTTCTTTGTAGGTCTTTGTGTGTGTGTGTGTGGGGGGGGGGGGTTGTGTGCGCGCTGCTCTAGTCCATTGATATTTTCCTCAACGCTGCACTTCACCTGTAGAGTTATTTTCTTTTTTTCTTTTCTAGATATTTTCTTTTCCTCACCATAGCTCTTTCTCCATCTCTCTCTCTACCTGTTTTCTATCTCCTCTCTCTCTCTCTCTCTCTCTCTCTCTCTCTCTCTCTCTCTCTCTCTCTCTCTCTCTCTCTCCCCCTCCCTCCTCTATTTCTGCAGCCCCTTGGTCCCCCCCTTTGCCTCTCCCCGCCTCTTCAGAGTCCCTTTTTCTATTTTTTCCGTTTCCCCCTCCATGTGCCCAAACTCACTCGTTCACCCTCTCTTGCGCAGACGCACCGTCTCTCACAGTCCACCTCTCCCACTCTCTCCCTCCTTCTTTCAGGCAGTTATTCTTGTTTATCATATTCTCTCTTTCTCTCTCTTTCCTTCTTTGACTTTGTTTATTCTTCGTTTATCGCGTACTCACTCCGTCTCTCTCTCTCCCCACATGTAGGGCAAGACGTGGATGGTCCGGCGGTCGTACGAGGAGTTCCGGACGCTGGACGCCCACCTGCACCAGTGCATCTACGACCGGCGCTACTCTCAGCTGCTGCCCCTGCCGCCGCTCGCCGAGATCGGAGACAAGGTGGAGGTGAGCGTGCCCTCCTTTCCGGCTCCTTCCGTCGTCCGGGAGTTAACAAGCTGCTGGGGGGGGAGGCTTTTTCAGACGTCGCCCGGGTTTAAGCTAGCGTGGGACTCTCGCAAACGCTTTTAGCTGCGCCGTATTGAGGTCAGCAGGCAGCCATCGAGGGCAGTGAACGGACCCTTGGGTACGGCGAGCTTGAGCTGTCCACGG